>NC_079135.1:38681547-38987380 GCF_945859705.1 Episyrphus balteatus
ATACATTTTTGTGCTCTGTGAGTCGATATCCTACGCATACAATTCAATTGGAGTTGAAAAATTCATTTTTGAAGAAAATGACATTTCAAAATCTTTAAATCGTCATATCTCGTTAACCGAGCGTCTAAACAGGTCAAAACTTGCAAAATTCAAAATTCTCTAATAACAAAACTACATGTCCAAAACTTATAGAAAATACATTTTTGTGCTCTGTGAGTCGATATCCTTTGCATACAATTCAATTGGAGTTGAAAAATTAATTTTTGAAGAAAATGACATTTCAAAATCTTTAAATCGTCATATCTCGTTAACCGAGCGTCTAAACAGGTCAAAACTTGCAAAATTCAAAATTCACTAAAAACAAAACTACAAGTCCAAAACTTATAGAAAATACATTTTTGTGCTCTGTGAGTCGATATCCTTTGCATATAATTCAATTGGAGTTGAAAAATTAATTTTTGAAGAAAATGACATTTCAAAATCTTTAAATCGTCATATCTCGTTAACCGAGCGTCTAAACAGGTCAAAACTTGCAAAATTCAAAATTCTCTAAAAACAAAACTACAAGTCCAAAACTTATAGAAAATACATTTTTGTGATCTGTGAGTCGATATCCTTCGCATACAATTCAATTGGAGTTGAAAAATTCATTTTTGAAGAAAATGACATTTCAAAATCTTTAAATCGTCATATCTCGTTAACCGAGCGTCTAAACAGGTCAAAACTTGCAAAATTCAAAATTCTCTAAAAACAAAACTACAAGTACAAAACTTATAGAAAATGCATTTTTGTGCTCTGTGAGTCGATATCCTTCGCATACAATTCAATTGGAGTTGAAAAATTCATTTTTGAAGAAAATGACATTTCAAAATCTTTAAATCGTCATATCTCGTTAACCGAGCGTCTAAACAGGTCAAAACTTGCAAAATTCAAAATTCACTAAAAACAAAACTACAAGTCCAAAACTTATAGAAAATACATTTTTGTGATCTGTGAGTCGATATCCTTCGCATACAATTCAATTGGAGTTGAAAAATTCATTTTTGAAGAAAATGACATTTCAAAATCTTTAAATCGTCATATCTCGTTAACCGAGCGTCTAAACAGGTCAAAACTTGCAAAATTCAAAATTCTCTAATAACAAACTACATGTCCAAAACTTATAGAAAATACATTTTTGTGCTCTGTGAGTCGATATCCTTTGCATACAATTCAATTGGAGTTGAAAAATTAATTTTTGAAGAAAATGACATTTCAAAATCTTTAAATCGTCATATTTCGTTAACCGAGCGTCTAAACAGGTCAAAACTTGCAAAATTCAAAATTCACTAAAAACAAAACTACAAGTCCAAAACTTATAGAAAATACATTTTTGTGATCTGTGAGTCGATATCCTTCGCATACAATTCAATTGGAGTTGAAAAATTCATTTTTGAAGAAAATGACATTTCAAAATCTTTAAATCGTCATATCTCGTTAACCGAGCGTCTAAACAGGTCAAAACTTGCAAAATTCAAAATTCTCTAAAAACAAAACTACAAGTCCAAAACTTATAGAAAATACATTTTTGTGCTCTGTGAGTCGATATCCTTCGCATACAATTCAATTGGAGTTGAAAAATTCATTTTTGAAGAAAATGACATTTCAAAATCTTTAAATCGTCATATCTCGTTAACCGAGCGTCTAAACAGGTCAAAACTTGCAAAATTCAAAATTCTCTAATAACAAACTACATGTCCAAAACTTATAGAAAATACATTTTTGTGCTCTGTGAGTCGATATCCTTTGCATACAATTCAATTGGAGTTGAAAAATTAATTTTTGAAGAAAATGACATTTCAAAATCTTTAAATCGTCATATTTCGTTAACCGAGCGTCTAAACAGGTCAAAACTTGCAAAATTCAAAATTCACTAAAAACAAAACTACAAGTCCAAAACTTATAGAAAATACATTTTTGTGATCTGTGAGTCGATATCCTTCGCATACAATTCAATTGGAGTTGAAAAATTCATTTTTGAAGAAAATGACATTTCAAAATCTTTAAATCGTCATATCTCGTTAACCGAGCGTCTAAACAGGTCAAAACTTGCAAAATTCAAAATTCTCTAAAAACAAAACTACAAGTCCAAAACTTATAGAAAATACATTTTTGTGCTCTGTGAGTCGATATCCTTCGCATACAATTCAATTGGAGTTGAAAAATTCATTTTTGAAGAAAATGACATTTCAAAATCTTTAAATCGTCATATCTCGTTAACCGAGCGTCTAAACAGGTCAAAACTTGCAAAATTCAAAATTCTCTAATAACAAAACTACATGTCCAAAACTTATAGAAAATACATTTTTGTGCTCTGTGAGTCGATATCCTTTGCATACAATTCAATTGGAGTTGAAAAATTAATTTTTGAAGAAAATGACATTTCAAAATCTTTAAATCGTCATATCTCGTTAACCGAGCGTCTAAACAGGTCAAAACTTGCAAAATTCAAAATTCACTAAAAACAAAACTACAAGTCCAAAACTTATAGAAAATACATTTTTGTGCTCTGTGAGTCGATATCCTTTGCATATAATTCAATTGGAGTTGAAAAATTAATTTTTGAAGAAAATGACATTTCAAAATCTTTAAATCGTCATATCTCGTTAACCGAGCGTCTAAACAGGTCAAAACTTGCAAAATTCAAAATTCTCTAAAAACAAAACTACAAGTCCAAAACTTATAGAAAATACATTTTTGTGATCTGTGAGTCGATATCCTTCGCATACAATTCAATTGGAGTTGAAAAATTCATTTTTGAAGAAAATGACATTTCAAAATCTTTAAATCGTCATATCTCGTTAACCGAGCGTCTAAACAGGTCAAAACTTGCAAAATTCAAAATTCTCTAAAAACAAAACTACAAGTACAAAACTTATAGAAAATGCATTTTTGTGCTCTGTGAGTCGATATCCTTCGCATACAATTCAATTGGAGTTGAAAAATTCATTTTTGAAGAAAATGACATTTCAAAATCTTTAAATCGTCATATCTCGTTAACCGAGCGTCTAAACAGGTCAAAACTTGCAAAATTCAAAATTCACTAAAAACAAAACTACAAGTCCAAAACTTATAGAAAATACATTTTTGTGATCTGTGAGTCGATATCCTTCGCATACAATTCAATTGGAGTTGAAAAATTCATTTTTGAAGAAAATGACATTTCAAAATCTTTAAATCGTCATATCTCGTTAACCGAGCGTCTAAACAGGTCAAAACTTGCAAAATTCAAAATTCTCTAAAAACAAAACTACAAGTCCAAAACTTATAGAAAATGCATTTTTGTGCTCTGTGAGTCGATATCCTTCGCATACAATTCAATTGGAGTTGAAAAATTCATTTTTGAAGAAAATGACATTTCAAAATCTTTAAATCGTCATATCTCGTTAACCGAGCGTCTAAACAGGTCAAAACTTGCAAAATTCAAAATTCACTAAAAACAAAACTACAAGTCCAAAACTTATAGAAAATACATTTTTGTGATCTGTGAGTCGATATCCTTCGCATACAATTCAATTGGAGTTGAAAAATTCATTTTTGAAGAAAATGACATTTCAAAATCTTTAAATCGTCATATCCCGTTAACCGAGCGTTTAAACAGGTCAAAACTTGCAAAATTCAAAATTCTCTAAAAACAAAACTACAAGTCCAAAACTTATAGAAAATACATTTTTGTGATCTGTGAGTCGATATCCTTCGCATACAATTCAATTGGAGTTGAAAAATTCATTTTTGAAGAAAATGACATTTCAAAATCTTTAAATCGTCATATCCCGTTAACCGAGCGTTTAAACAGGTCAAAACTTGCAAAATTCAAAATTCTCTAAAAACAAAACTACAAGTCCAAAACTTATAGAAAATACATTTTTGTGATCTGTGAGTCGATATCCTTCGCATACAATTCAATTGGAGTTGAAAAATTCATTTTTGAAGAAAATGACATTTCAAAATCTTTAAATCGTCATATCCCGTTAACCGAGCGTTTAAACAGGTCAAAACTTGCAAAATTCAAAATTCTCTAAAAACAAAACTACAAGTCCAAAACTTATAGAAAATACATTTTTGTGCTCTGTGAGTCGATATCCTTCGTATACAATTTAATTGGAGTTGAAAAATTCATTTTTGAAGAAAATGACATTTCAAAATCTTTAAATCGTCACATCTCGTTAACCGAGCGTCTAAACAGGTCAAAACTTGCAAAATTCAAAATTCTCTAATAACAAAACTACATGTCCAAAACTTATAGAAAATACATTTTTGTGCTCTGTGAGTCGATATCCTTCGCATACAATTCAATTGGAGTTGAAAAATTCATTTTTGAAGAAAATGACATTTCAAAATCTTTAAATCGTCATATCTCGTTAACCGAGCGTCTAAACAGGTCAAAACTTGCAAAATTCAAAATTCTCTAAAAACAAAACTACAAGTCCAAAACTTATAGAAAATACATTTTTGTGCTCTGTGAGTCGATATCCTTCGCATACAATTCAATTGGAGTTGAAAAATTCATTTTTGAAGAAAATGACATTTCAAAATCTTTAAATCGTCATATCTCGTTAACCGAGCGTCTAAACAGGTCAAAACTTGCAAAATTCAAAATTCTCTAATAACAAAACTACATGTCCAAAACTTATAGAAAATACATTTTTGTGCTCTGTGAGTCGATATCCTTCGCATACAATTCAATTGGAGTTGAAAAATTCATTTTTGAAGAAAATGACATTTCAAAATCCTTAAATCGTCATATCTCGTTAACCGAGCGTCTAAACAGGTCAAAACTTGCAAAATTCAAAATTCTCTAAAAACAAAACTACAAGTCCAAAACTTATAGAAAATACATTTTTGTGCTCTGTGAGTCGATATCCATCGCATACAATTCAATTGGAGTTGAAAAATTCATTTTTGAAGAAAATGACATTTCAAAATCTTTAAATCGTCATATCTCGTTAACCGAGCGTCTAAACAGGTCAAAACTTGCAAAATTCAAAATTCTCTAATAACAAAACTACATGTCCAAAACTTATAGAAAATACATTTTTGTGCTCTGTGAGTCGATATCCTTCGCATACAATTCAATTGGAGTTGAAAAATTCATTTTTGAAGAAAATGACATTTCAAAATCCTTAAATCGTCATATCTCGTTAACCGAGCGTCTAAACAGGTCAAAACTTGCAAAATTCAAAATTCTCTAAAAACAAAACTACAAGTCCAAAACTTATAGAAAATACATTTTTGTGCTCTGTGAGTCGATATCCTTCGCATACAATTCAATTGGAGTTGAAAAATTCATTTTTGAAGAAAATGACATTTCAAAATCTTTAAATCGTCATATCTCGTTAACCGAGCGTCTAAACAGGTCAAAACTTGCAAAATTCAAAATTCTCTAAAAACAAAACTACAAGTCCAAAACTTATAGAAAATACATTTTTGTGCTCTGTGAGTCGATATCCTTCGCACACAATTCAATTGGAGTTGAAAAATTCATTTTTGAAGAAAATGACATTTCAAAATCTTTAAATCGTCATATCTCGTTAACCGAGCGTTTAAACAGGTCAAAACTTGCAAAATTCAAAATTCTCTAAAAACAAAACTACAAGTCCAAAACTTATAGAAAATACATTTTTGTGATCTGTGAGTCGATATCCTTCGCATACAATTCAATTGGAGTTGAACAATTCATTTTTGAAGAAAATGACATTTCAAAATCTTTAAATCGTCATATCTCGTTAACCGAGCGTCTAAACAGGTCAAAACTTGCAAAATTCAAAATTCTCTAATAACAAAACTACATGTCCAAAACTTATAGAAAATACATTTTTGTGCTCTGTGAGTCGATATCCTTCGCATACAATTCAATTGGAGTTGAAAAATTCATTTTTGAAGAAAATGACATTTCAAAATCTTTAAATCGTCATATCTCGTTAACCGAGCGTCTAAACAGGTCAAAACTTGCAAAATTCAAATTTCTCTAAAAACAAAACTACAAGTCCAAAACTTATAGAAAATACATTTTTGTGCTCTTTGAGTCGATATCCTTCGCATACAATTCAATTGGAGTTGAAAAATTCATTTTTGAAGAAAATGACATTTCAAAATCTTTAAATCGTCATATCTCGTTAACCGAGCGTCTAAACAGGTCAAAACTTGCAAAATTCAAAATTCTCTAAAAACAAAACTACAAGTCCAAAACTTATAGAAAATACATTTTTGTGCTCTGTGAGTCGATATCCTTCGCACACAATTCAATTGGAGTTGAAAAATTCATTTTTGAAGAAAATGACATTTCAAAATCTTTAAATCGTCATATCTCGTTAACCGAGCGTTTAAACAGGTCAAAACTTGCAAAATTCAAAATTCTCTAAAAACAAAACTACAAGTCCAAAACTTATAGAAAATACATTTTTGTGATCTGTGAGTCGATATCCTTCGCATACAATTCAATTGGAGTTGAAAAATTCATTTTTGAAGAAAATGACATTTCAAAATCTTTAAATCGTCATATCTCGTTAACCGAGCGTCTAAACAGGTCAAAACTTGCAAAATTCAAAATTCTCTAATAACAAAACTACATGTCCAAAACTTATAGAAAATACATTTTTGTGCTCTGTGAGTCGATATCCTTCGCATACAATTCAATTGGAGTTGAAAAATTCATTTTTGAAGAAAATGACATTTCAAAATCTTTAAATCGTCATATCTCGTTAACCGAGCGTCTAAACAGGTCAAAACTTGCAAAATTCAAATTTCTCTAAAAACAAAACTACAAGTCCAAAACTTATAGAAAATACATTTTTGTGCTCTGTGAGTCGATATCCTTCGCATACAATTCAATTGGAGTTGAAAAATTCATTTTTGAAGAAAATGACATTTCAAAATCTTTAAATCGTCATATCTCGTTAACCGAGCGTCTAAACAGGTCAAAACTTGCAAAATTCAAAATTCTCTAATAACAAAACTACATGTCCAAAACTTATAGAAAATACATTTTTGTGCTCTGTGAGTCGATATCCTTCGCATACAATTCAATTGGAGTTGAAAAATTCATTTTTGAAGAAAATGACATTTCAAAATCTTTAAATCGTCATATCTCGTTAACCGAGCGTCTAAACAGGTCAAAACTTGCAAAATTCAAAATTCTCTAAAAACAAAACTACAAGTCCAAAACTTATAGAAAATACATTTTTGTGCTCTGTGAGTCGATATCCTTCGCATACAATTCAATTGGAGTTGAAAAATTCATTTTTGAAGAAAATGACATTTCAAAATCTTTAAATCGTCATATCTCGTTAACCGAGCGTCTAAACAGGTCAAAACTTGCAAAATTCAAAATTCTCTAATAACAAAACTACATGTCCAAAACTTATAGAAAATACATTTTTGTGCTCTGTGAGTCGATATCCTTCGCATACAATTCAATTGGAGTTGAAAAATTCATTTTTGAAGAAAATGACATTTCAAAATCTTTAAATCGTCATATCTCGTTAACCGAGCGTTTAAACAGGTCAAAACTTGCAAAATTCAAAATTCTCTAAAAACAAAACTACAAGTCCAAAACTTATAGAAAATACATTTTTGTGCTCTGTGAGTCGATATCCTTCGCATACAATTCAACTGGAGTTGAAAAATTAATTTTTGAAGAAAATGACATTTCAAAATCTTTAAATCGTCATATATCGTTAACCGAGCGTCTAAACAGGTCAAAACTTGCAAAATTCAAAATTCTCTAAAAACAAAACTACAAGTCCAAAACTTATAGAAAATACATTTTTGTGATCTGTGAGTCGATATCCTTCGCATACAATTCAATTGGAGTTGAAAAATTCATTTTTGAAGAAAATGACATTTCAAAATCTTTAAATCGTCATATCTCGTTAACCGAGCGTCTAAACAGGTCAAAACTTGCAAAATTCAAAATTCTCTAAAAACAAAACTACAAGTCCAAAACTTATAGAAAATACATTTTTGTGATCTGTGAGTCGATATCCTTCGCATACAATTCAATTGGAGTTGAAAAATTCATTTTTGAAGAAAATGACATTTCAAAATCTTTAAATCGTCATATCTCGTTAACCGAGCGTCTAAACAGGTCAAAACTTGCAAAATTCAAAATTCTCTAAAAACAAAACTACAAGTCCAAAACTTATAGAAAATACATTTTTGTGATCTGTGAGTCGATATCCTTCGCATACAATTCAATTGGGGTTGAAAAATTCATTTTTGAAGAAAATGACATTTCAAAATCTTTAAATCGTCATATCTCGTTAACCGAGCGTTTAAACAGGTCAAAACTTGCAAAATTCAAAATTCTCTAAAAACAAAACTACAAGTCCAAAACTTATAGAAAATACATTTTTGTGATCTGTGAGTCGATATCCTTCGCATACAATTCAATTGGAGTTGAAAAATTCATTTTTGAAGAAAATGACATTTCAAAATCTTTAAATCGTCATATCTCGTTAACCGAGCGTCTAAACAGGTCAAAACTTGCAAAATTCAAAATTCTCTAAAAACAAAACTACAAGTCCAAAACTTATAGAAAATACATTTTTGTGATCTGTGAGTCGATATCCTTCGCATACAATTCAATTGGAGTTGAAAAATTCATTTTTGAAGAAAATGACATTTCAAAATCTTTAAATCGTCATATCTCGTTAACCGAGCGTCTAAACAGGTCAAAACTTGCAAAATTCAAAATTCTCTAAAAACAAAACTACAAGTCCAAAACTTATAGAAAATACATTTTTGTGATCTGTGAGTCGATATCCTTCGCATACAATTCAATTGGAGTTGAAAAATTCATTTTTGAAGAAAATGACATTTCAAAATCTTTAAATCGTCATATCTCGTTAACCGAGCGTCTAAACGGGTCAAAACTTGCAAAATTCAAAATTCTCTAATAACAAAACTACATGTCCAAAACTTATAGAAAATACATTTTTGTGCTCTGTGAGTCGATATCCTTCGCACACAATTCAATTGGAGTTGAAAAATTCATTTTTGAAGAAAATGACATTTCAAAATCTTTAAATCGTCATATCTCGTTAACCGAGCGTCTAAACAGGTCAAAACTTGCAAAATTCAAAATTCTCTAAAAACAAAACTACAAGTCCAAAACTTATAGAAAATACATTTTTGTGATCTGTGAGTCGATATCCTTCGCATACAATTCAATTGGAGTTGAAAAATTCATTTTTGAAGAAAATGACATTTCAAAATCTTTAAATCGTCATATCTCGTTAACCGAGCGTCTAAACAGGTCAAAACTTGCAAAATTCAAAATTCTCTAAAAACAAAACTACAAGTCCAAAACTTATAGAAAATACATTTTTGTGATCTGTGAGTCGATATCCTTCGCATACAATTCAATTGGAGTTGAAAAATTCATTTTTGAAGAAAATGACATTTCAAAATCTTTAAATCGTCATATCTCGTTAACCGAGCGTCTAAACAGGTCAAAACTTGCAAAATTCAAAATTCTCTAATAACAAAACTACATGTCCAAAACTTATAGAAAATACATTTTTGTGCTCTGTGAGTCGATATCCTTTGCATACAATTCAATTGGAGTTGAAAAATTAATTTTTGAAGAAAATGACATTTCAAAATCTTTAAATCGTCATATCTCGTTAACCGAGCGTCTAAACAGGTCAAAACTTGCAGAATTCAAAATTCTCTAATAACAAAACTACATGTCCAAAACTTATAGAAAATACATTTTTGTGCTCTGTGAGTCGATATCCTTCGCATACAATTCAATTGGAGTTGAAAAATTCATTTTTGAAGAAAATGACATTTCAAAATCTTTAAATCGTCATATCTCGTTAACCGAGCGTCTAAACAGGTCAAAACTTGCAAAATTCAAAATTCTCTAAAAACAAAACTACAAGTCCAAAACTTATAGAAAATACATTTTTGTGATCTGTGAGTCGATATCCTTCGCATACAATTCAATTGGAGTTGAAAAATTCATTTTTGAAGAAAATGACATTTCAAAATCTTTAAATCGTCATATCTCGTTAACCGAGCGTCTAAACAGGTCAAAACTTGCAAAATTCAAAATTCTCTAATAACAAAACTACATGTCCAAAACTTATAGAAAATACATTTTTGTGCTCTGTGAGTCGATATCCTTTGCATACAATTCAATTGGAGTTGAAAAATTAATTTTTGAAGAAAATGACATCTCATAGTTCATAGTTCTTTTATTGTATAATTATACTCAGTAAGATACAAAATCTTATAAATTAGAGCAAAATACAATTCAATTGGAGTTGAAAAATTCATTTTTGAAGAAAATGACATTTCAAAATCTTTAAATCGTCATATCTCGTTAACCGAGCGTCTAAACAGGTCAAAACTTGCAAAATTCAAAATTCTCTAAAAACAAAACTACAAGTCCAAAACTTATAGAAAATACATTTTTGTGATCTGTGAGTCGATATCCTTCGCATACAATTCAATTGGAGTTGAAAAATTCATTTTTGAAGAAAATGACATTTCAAAATCTTTAAATCGTCATATCTCGTTAACCGAGCGTCTAAACAGGTCAAAACTTGCAAAATTCAAAATTCTCTAATAACAAAACTACATGTCCAAAACTTATAGAAAATACATTTTTGTGATCTGTGAGTCGATATCCTTCGCATACAATTCAATTGGAGTTGAAAAATTCATTTTTGAAGAAAATGACATTTCAAAATCTTTAAATCGTCATATCTCGTTAACCGAGCGTCTAAACAGGTCAAAACTTGCAAAATTCAAAATTCTCTAATAACAAAACTACATGTCCAAAACTTATAGAAAATACATTTTTGTGCTCTGTGAGTGGATATCCTTCGCATACAATTCAATTGGAGTTGAAAAATTCATTTTTGAAGAAAATGACATTTCAAACTCTTTAAATCGTCATATCTCGTTAACCGAGCGTCTAAACAGGTCAAAACTTGCAAAATTCAAAATTCTCTAATAACAAAACTACATGTCCAAAACTTATAGAAAATACATTTTTGTGCTCTGTGAGTCGATATCCTTCGCATACAATTCAATTGGAGTTGAAAAATTCATTTTTGAAGAAAATGACATTTCAAAATCTTTAAATCGTCATATCTCGTTAACCGAGCGTCTAAACAGGTCAAAACTTGCAAAATTCAAAATTCTCTAAAAACAAAACTACAAGTCCAAAACTTATAGAAAATACATTTTTGTGATCTGTGAGTCGATATCCTTCGCATACAATTCAATTGGAGTTGAAAAATTCATTTTTGAAGAAAATGACATTTCAAAATCTTTAAATCGTCATATCTCGTTAACCGAGTGTTTAAACAGGTCAAAACTTGCAAAATTCAAAATTCTCTAAAAACAAAACTACAACTCCAAAACTTATAGAAAATACATTTTTGTGCTCTGTGAGTCAATATCCTTCGCATACAATTCAATTGGAGTTGAAAAATTCATTTTTGAAGAAAATGACATTTCAAAATCTTTAAATCGTCATATCTCGTTAACCGAGCGTCTAAACAGGTCAAAACTTGCAAAATTCAAAATTCTCTAATAACAAAACTACATGTCCAAAACTTATAGAAAATACATTTTTGTGCTCTGTGAGTCGATATCCTTCGCATACAATTCAATTGGAGTTGAAAAATTCATTTTTGAAGAAAATGACATTTCAAAATCTTTAAATCGTCATATCTCGTTAACCGAGCGTCCACCGAAAAAAAAATTGCAATGTAAAATTAACATTTCGTCATATCAACCCAAAATTTATTCAAAAATTTAAAAATAACTGAAATTAACGGAAAAAAATGTGTTTTATACGTTGAAAAATGTCTAACTCACATTTTTCTTGTTAGTTTCACATTTTTTTTACAATGGCAAATTCACATTTCAATGTCAAAAAAAAATATCAAATCTTCTTCGAAAATCTGCCATATCAATTGGACATTTTTTAATGTAAATATCCAAATTAAATGGTAATTTCACATTATTTTAAGTTTTCGATTTCGAAAATGTGAAATTGATATGAAAATGTAAAAAAAAAATGTAAATTATACATTGTTTAAAAGATTTTGATATTGAAAATGTAAAATTGATATGAAAATGAATATCATTTTCGAAAATGTGAAATTGATATGAAAATGTAAAAGAAAAAAATGGAAATTCTACATTGTTTGAAAGATTTTGATATTGAAAATGTAAAATTGATATGAAATGCAAATAATATTAATTCTACATATTTAATATTGAAAATATATTGAATGCAAATCCTCAATCAATAGAAAGGTTTTGATAATCGAAATGTTAAATTTAATGAATTTGTAAATGATAGTTTCATTGAATATATTCCAATATTTTTATATATTTTTGATATACAGGCGTTTATGCATCAATGTAATTTTTACATTTTTAACATCAAAATGATATGAATAATATAAAAAAGATTTTTAAACGCCAAATTTTTGTGAGTGGGAGTCAATACTTATACATAAACATATTCGCGATCCGTTGCAAAAAAAAATGTATTTTTCACATTGAAACAATGTATATGAATAATATAAAAGCCTTAATAAAGGAAAAATAGAAAAATGAAAATTATTTTTATTTTAAAGTGAAGCGATTGAATAATTTCAATTTAAAAATTTAATCGACCTCTACTCCAAAATTATAAATTTTAATTAGAAGCCTTTTTATGCGGTCAGTTATGTACATTGATCAGGAAAACTACTCTAACTCTACTCTAATGTATTATTTAGGTTGTTTTTACTCGTTTTAAAACACAAATACAGCATAAATCAATGTCAAATGACCCAAAGAAACGTTTTTGAAAAGAAATATTACAATCGAACAATTATTAGCTTTTGTTAAAAATTTATTTATTTATTTCTTTGAAACGAATAACATTTTCTGTGGTTGTCGAAACCCGATATTTTGGCTAAGCAAGCCATGTTTTCATGAGACTTCGTAGTACAATTAAATAAAAATCTTTCATACATCCTTATACAATCTTACTGGGAATAACTTTATCTTTTTACTTCCAATAAAAGTGAGTTGGAAGTTGGAATACATAAATGTTTTGCAACAATGTGAAACTATGGAATGTAAAAAAAAACGTGTTCCAACTAGAATGAAATTGGATGGATTTTGTGAGTTTTTTTTGTTTGATTTACTCAATTCTCACGAAAACACTGCTATAGCGTCAAAAAGTATGATTTGATTTTGGTTCATAAAAATTTTCTAGTGTGACATTCACTATATTCGGGAGCTTTTTAATAAGTAGTATGAAACAAATTCATAACTAAGGGACCAGTTATAGCTATCATTAAAATCTATCAGTACAATTTTAGTTTTTCAAATGATTTTTGATTTTGATTTTTTATTCGAATGATTTCAATTAGGTTTAAATTGCTTTTCTTCTTTAAATATGCTGGTTTTCATTTTACTACTTTTTCTACTACCTACTACTTATTACATATTTGTATAAAAGTAGGTAGGAAGTGCTTTCTCATTGATGTTTCCGTATAGCTTTCATAACCCTTTCGCTTTTAGAAGTTATGTTTTTATGCATTTAAACCATCTTAAAAAACAAGTATTCTAAGTACCTGCTTTGTGCACGCGAATATTTTGCCGTTCCGGCGCGCTGCGCTGATTCGGCGCCATGTCCCGCCATATGGTCGATAGGAAAGGGGTTTTTACTAGGTATGCATAGATCATAAACCTATGGTCCACAATTTTCTGCTTTCCACATCAAAGAGATTTTTTGACGCTATAGGAGATACTTTGTGACGCACAATTACGAAATACATTAATGTATTTTGAGATGATTTGAAAGTCAAATTTTCTAGTGTTTAGTCAGTTTTTAATAAAAACCCTCCGATCTACAAATTCATGCGTTTTGCAAATTACAGCTTAACAATCGTTTCAATATTTCAATACTTTCAATGCACGAAGTCGCTGCTTCACTCGTTATTCCTTTTTGCTTACTTTTGTGTGATTTTATAAAGCCTTTTTGTCTAGAAACTATGTATTTATGTCTTTTTACTTTCAAAACAGGGTATAATTTCGTTAAGACCCTCCTTTTATTTAATAATTTATGTAAAATGAACATTCATATTTCTGTTTGGTTCTCAATATTTTTAAATATTACTACTATTTCGACAACGACATCCCTGCGCACAAAATCCGCCAAATTTCACCGACGAGAAGTCTAGACACAAATACATAGACATTTTCGTGGTCCGTTGCAAAATTAATGTGTTTTTCACATTACTTAATGTAGTTTTTACGTTGATAATGTAGTTTTCACATTAAAAAATGTAATTTTTACATTAAAAATGTGGTTTTCACATTAAAGAAATGTAATTTTCACATTAATCAATGTAGCACAAAGTTGCTGGGTCACTTTATATTCCTTTTTGCTAAATTTTGGGTGATTTTATGAAGCTTTTTTGTCTAGAAACTATCTATTTATGTCTTTTTACTTTCAAAACAGGGTATAACTTTGTTAATACCCTCCTTTTTATTTAATTATTTATATAAAATGAAGATTCATATCTCTGTTTGGTTCCAATACTTGTAAATATTACTACTATTTCTTTACCAACGACATCCCTGCTCACAAAATCCGCCAAATTTCACCGACGAGAAATCTAGACACAAATACATAGACGTTTTCGTGTTCCGTTAAAAAAATAATGTGTTTTTTACATTATTTAATGTAGTTTTCACATTAATTATGTAGTTTTTACATTTAAAAATGTAGTTTTTACATTAATAATGTAGTTTACACATTAAAGAAATGTAATTTTCACATTAATCAATGTAGCTTTGATATGTTTAATGTGAAAATGATATGAATAAACAGAAATATTTTACAAATACATGGATTTTTTCGGCTTTGGCCCTTACATCCCTCATTTTCATTCTCATTCTCAGTTTGGCTTCTCGAGTGATTGGTTCGGTTGATTTTTAGCAGCGAAATTACTCGTGATTTTAAAATAACTAAGTATTAATTTATTTCTATCTTTGCCATTGTGAAAAAAAAACAAAACAATTATCCTCGCCATTGTGCAACACAAAAAACAAAAATTAAATTATAGATCCTCGCAATTGTGCAAAACAAAATAATTTTGAGGAGGAATTTGAGCTACCTTCAGCTTATGACGCTTTTTTTTGGTAAGTTTCTTACTTCTATTCTTATTATTTTATTCACCGGACTGCAAAAACGAAATAATTAAACATAAATTCTAGATTAAATCACATTTGTCCAAAGGATTCGACTTGAAATCATATTCTTAGGAGAAAAAAGTTATATTTGCAGATCGCTGATTTCTTTTCCGAGCGGAGACACCATCTATTAATTTTGTATACTTGTTTTTTTTTTCATGAAACTCATGCAAAACGGCGATAGCGAGGCAGTGGAACTATAGAAAAACACCATAACCATTCGGCAGGAAGAAATATTCGCAATGAGGAAACTCTGATGGGAATTCTAGACGAATTCTACAAACAATCTGGCGGGAACAATTTGTAAGTACGTTTAACAATTAAGTTTTCTTGTATTATATTACTTTACTCCCCTTTACTTTACTTTTTGCTTTATTTCGTTTTACCTATATTATCTCTCACAACAGATTGATTTCGACTTTGCTGCTATGTACCCTAATATAAAAAATTTTAACTTATGAACAAGTTGGATGTTTTGTACTTTAGCATTTATACGTACTAAAATGCCAATATTGAAGATGGTCGGTGCAGGCGTTTGTTTTATTCCCTGAAAGATGAAAATCTTAATAAAAGTATGTTGTTAATAATAAAAAAACCTATTCAATTTAATAAAACACAATTTATTTTAGATTCAAGAGATTGTATTGTTACAAAGCTCTAAAACACGGTTTCAAAACCGACTTCACGCTTTGTTTCCAAAAAGGAGGGGAAATCGGCTGTCCAGAAAGCAACACTAGGGAATGCTTTAAACAGCTTCATCCTGCATCTCAAAACAGGGAACGATTTGAAGCAAGCTAGAGAGCTTAAAATGAAGACATCCATCAAAAACAAAAACACTATCTAATTATTCGTAATGGTTATTGTGACGGACATATTGGATTTTTGGATTTATACGGGAATTTTATGTGAGTTTTAGAAATAGTTATCTTAAATTCAATTGCTTTTTATGTGCCATTGAAAGTTCTTTTAAAGTATTTAAAATATTTAACTTAAATTATTACGGTTTACTTAATGTTCATGTATTGTGTTTTTATTGCATTTTTGTTATTATATTTTTAATTCTTTTTAAGCTATATAGATTTTGAAAAAAATTAACCAATTCTATTAGTGTAACCCTATTTTAAAATCGTAATAAAGTGTTACAGGAAAAAGTAAACGAATTCTTTTTATTAAAGAATGGATTGAAACCGTGAATGTACTATAATTAAACCATGTAAGTATTATTAAGATATTATTTCAACGTAATATTGATATGAAATAATGTTGAAATGACATTATTCATATCAATATTACATTGATTTAATATCATTTCTACATTTTTTTTTGTAGAATTTAAACGTAAAATTGATATGAAATAATGTTAAAATGACATTATTCATATCAATTTTACGTTGATTTCATATCAATTCTACATTTTTTTTGTAGAATTTCAACGTAAAATTGATATGAAATAATGTTAAAATGACATTATTCATATCAATTTTACGTTGATTTCATATCAATTCTACATTTTTTTTGTAGAATTTCAACGTAAAATTGATATGAAATAATGTTGAAATGACATTATTCATATCAATTTTACGTTGATTTCATATCATTTCTACATTTTTATTTTAGAATTTAAACGTAAAATTGATATGAAATAATGTTAAAATGACATTATTCATATAAATATTACGTTGATTTCATATCATTTCTACATTTTTTTTTTCGAATTTCAACGTAAAATTGATATTAAATAATGTTAAAATGACATTATTCATATCAATATTTTTTCGAAATTCGAAATTAAAATTCGAAATCAAAATTGATAAGAAAATAATGTAAAATTGATATTAAACAACATCAGCTCGAATTGGTAAGCGTTTAATGTTACTTTTACGGTGGTTTATTGTAAATTTTTTTTTCGGTGTCTAAACAGGTCAAAACTTGCAAAATTCAAAATTCTCTAAAAACAAAACTACAAGTCCAAAACTTATAGAAAATACATTTTTGTGCTCTGTGAGTCGATATCCTTCGCATACAATTCAATTGGAGTTGAAAAATTCATTTTTGAAGAAAATGACATTTCAAAATCTTTAAATCGTCATATCTCGTTAACCGAGCGTTTAAACAGGTCAAAACTTGCAAAATTCAAAATTCTCTAAAAACAAAACTACAACTCCAAAACTTATAGAAAATACATATTTGTGCTCTGTGAGTCGATATCATTCGCATACAATTCAATTGGAGTTGAAAAATTCATTTTTGAAGAAAATGACATTTCAAAATCTTTAAATCGTCATATCTCGTTAACCGAGAGTCTAAACAGGTCAAAGCTTGCAAAATTCAAAATTCTCTAAAAACAAAACTACAAGTCCAAAACTTATAGAAAATACATTTTTGTGATCTGTGAGTGGATATCCTTCGCATACAATTCAATTGGAGTTGAAAAATTCATTTTTGAAGAAAATGACATTTCAAAATCTTTAAATCGTCATATCTCGTTAACCGAGCGTCTAAACAGGTCAAAACTTGCAAAATTCAAAATTCTCTAATAACAAAACTACATGTCCAAAACTTATAGAAAATACATTTTTGTGCTCTGTGAGTCGATATCCTTTGCATACAATTCAATTGGAGTTGAAAAATTAATTTTTGAAGAAAATGACATTTCATAGTTCATAGTTCTTTTATTGTATAATTATACTCAGTAAGATACAAAATCTTATAAATTAGAGCAAAATACAATTCAATTGGAGTTGAAAAATTCATTTTTGAAGAAAATGACATTTCAAAATCTTTAAATCGTCATATCTCGTTAACCGAGCGTCTAAACAGGTCAAAACTTGCAAAATTCAAAATTCTCTAAAAACAAAACTACAAGTCCAAAACTTATAGAAAATACATTTTTGTGATCTGTGAGTCGATATCCTTCGCATACAATTCAATTGGAGTTGAAAAATTCATTTTTGAAGAAAATGACATTTCAAAATCTTTAAATCGTCATATCTCGTTAACCGAGCGTCTAAACAGGTCAAAACTTGCAAAATTCAAAATTCTCTAAAAACAAAACTACAACTCCAAAACTTATAGAAAATACATTTTTGTGCTCTGTGAGTCGATATCCTTCGCATACAATTCAATTGGAGTTGAAAAATTCATTTTTGAAGAAAATGACATTTCAAAATCTTTAAATCGTCATATCTCGTTAACCGAGCGTCTAAACAGGTCAAAACTTGCAAAATTCAAAATTCTCTAAAAACAAAACTACAACTCCAAAACTTATAGAAAATACATTTTTGTGCTCTGTGAGTCGATATCCTTCGCATACAATTCAATTGGAGTTGAAAAATTCATTTTTGAAGAAAATGACATTTCAAAATCTTTAAATCGTCATATCTCGTTAACCGAGCGTCTAAACAGGTCAAAACTTGCAAAATTCAAAATTCTCTAATAACAAAACTACATGTCCAAAACTTATAGAAAATACATTTTTGTGCTCTGTGAGTCGATATCCTTTGCATACAATTCAATTGGAGTTGAAAAATTAATTTTTGAAGAAAATGACATTTCAAAATCTTTAAATCGTCATATCTCGTTAACCGAGCGTCTAAACAGGTCAAAACTTGCAAAATTCAAAATTCTCTAAAAACAAAACTACAAGTCCAAAACTTATAGAAAATACATTTTTGTGCTCTGTGAGTCGATATCCTTCGCATACAATTCAATTGGAGTTGAAAAATTCATTTTTGAAGAAAATGACATTTCAAAATCTTTAAATCGTCATATCTCGTTAACCGAGCGTCTAAACAGGTCAAAACTTGCAAAATTCAAAATTCTCTAAAAACAAAACTACAAGTCCAAAACTTATAGAAAATACATTTTTGTGATCTGTGAGTCGATATCCTTCGCATACAATTCAATTGGAGTTGAAAAATTCATTTTTGAAGAAAATGACATTTCAAAATCTTTAAATCGTCATATCTCGTTAACCGAGCGTCTAAACAGGTCAAAACTTGCAAAATTCAAAATTCTCTAAAAACAAAACTACAAGTCCAAAACTTATAGAAAATACATTTTTGTGATCTGTGAGTCGATATCCTTCGCATACAATTCAATTGGAGTTGAAAAATTTATTTTTGAAGAAAATGACATTTCAAAATCTTTAAATCGTCATATCTCGTTAACCGAGCGTTTAAACAGGTCAAAACTTGCAAAATTCAAAATTCTCTAAAAACAAAACTACAACTCCAAAACTTATAGAAAATACATTTTTGTGCTCTGTGAGTCGATATCCTTCGCATACAATTCAATTGGAGTTGAAAAATTCATTTTTGAAGAAAATGACATTTCAAAATCTTTAAATCGTCATATCTCGTTAACCGAGCGTCTAAACAGGTCAAAACTTGCAAAATTCAAAATTCTCTAATAACAAAACTACATGTCCAAAACTTATAGAAAATACATTTTTGTGCTCTGTGAGTCGATATCCTTCGCATACAATTCAATTGGAGTTGAAAAATTCATTTTTGAAGAAAATGACATTTCAAAATCTTTAAATCGTCATATCTCGTTAACCGAGCGTCTAAACAGGTCAAAACTTGCAAAATTCAAAATTCTCTAAAAACAAAACTACAAGTCCAAAACTTATAGAAAATACATTTTTTTGCTCTGTGAGTCGATATCCTTCGCATACAATTCAATTGGAGTTGAAAAATTCACGTTTGAAGAAAATAACATTTCAAAATCTTTAAATCGTCATATCTCGTTAACCGAGCGTCTAAACAGGTCAAAACTTGCAAAATTCAAAATTCTCTAAAAACAAAACTACAAGTCCAAAACTTATAGAAAATACATTTTTGTGCTCTGTGAGTCGATATCCTTCGCATACAATTCAATTGGAGTTGAAAAATTCATTTTTGAAGAAAATGACATTTCAAAATCTTTAAATCGTCATATCTCGTTAACCGAGCGTCTAAACAGGTCAAAACTTGCAAAATTCAAAATTCTCTAAAAACAAAACTACAAGTCCAAAACTTATAGAAAATACATTTTTGTGCTCTGTGAGTCGATATCCTTCGCATACAATTCAATTGGAGTTGAAAAATTCATTTTTGAAGAAAATGACATTTCAAAATCTTTAAATCGTCATATCTCGTTAACCGAGCGTCTAAACAGGTCAAAACTTGCAAAATTCAAAATTCTCTAAAAACAAAACTACAAGTCCAAAACTTACCTATAGAAAATACATTTTTGTGCTCTGTGAGTCGATATCCTTCGCATACAATTCAATTGGAGTTGAAAAATTCATTTTTGAAGAAAATGACATTTCAAAATCTTTAAATCGTCATATCTCGTTAACCGAGCGTCTAAACAGGTCAAAACTTGCAAAATTCTAAATTCTCTAATAACAAAACTACATGTCCAAAACTTATAGAAAATACATTTTTGTGCTCTGTGAGTCGATATCCTTCGCATACAATTCAATTGGAGTTGAAAAATTCATTTTTGAAGAAAATGACATTTCAAAATCTTTAAATCGTCATATCTCGTTAACCGAGCGTCTAAACAGGTCAAAACTTGCAAAATTCAAAATTCTCTAAAAACAAAACTACAAGTCCAAAACTTATAGAAAATACATTTTTGTGCTCTGTGAGTCGATATCCTTCGCATACAATTCAATTGGAGTTGAAAAATTCATTTTTGAAGAAAATGACATTTCAAAATCTTTAAATCGTCATATCTCGTTAACCGAGCGTCTAAACAGGTCAAAACTTGCAAAATTCTCTAAAAACAAAACTACAAGTCCAAAACTTATAGAAAATACATTTTTGTGCTCTGTGAGTCGATATCCTTCGCATACAATTCAATTGGAGTTGAAAATTTCATTTTTGAAGAAAATGACATTTCAAAATCTTTAAATCGTCATATCTCGTTAACCGAGCGTCTAAACAGGTCAAAACTTGCAAAATTCAAAATTCTCTAAAAACAAAACTACAAGTCCAAAACTTATAGAAAATACATTTTTGTGCTCTGTGAGTCGATATAATTCGCATAAAATTCAATTGGAGTTGAAAAATTCATTTTTGAAGAAAATGACATTTAAAAATCTTTAAATCGTCATATCTCGTTAACCGAGCGTCTAAACAGGTCAAAACTTGCAAAATTCAAAATTCTCTAAAAACAAAACTACAAGTCCAAAACTTATAGAAAATACATTTTTGTGCTCTGTGAGTCGATATCCTTTGCATACAATTCAATTGGAGTTGAAAAATTCATTTTTGAAAAAATGACATTTCAAAATCTTTAAATCGTCATATCTCGTTAACCGAGCGTTTAAACAGGTCAAAACTTGCAAAATTCAAAATTCTCTAAAAACAAAACTACAACTCCAAAACTTATAGAAAATACATTTTTGAAGAAAATGACATTTCAAAATCTTTAAATCGTCATATCTCGTTAACCGAGCGTCTAAACAGGTCAAAACTTGCAAAATTCAAAATTCTCTAAAAACAAAACTACAAGTCCAAAACTTATAGAAAATACATTTTTGTGATCTGTGAGTCGATATCCTTTGCATACAATTCAATTGGAGTTGAAAAATTCATTTTTGAAAAAATGACATTTCAAAATCTTTAAATCGTCATATCTCGTTAACCGAGCGTTTAAACAGGTCAAAACTTGCAAAATTCAAAATTCTCTAAAAACAAAACTACAACTCCAAAACTTATAGAAAATACATTTTTGAAGAAAATGACATTTCAAAATCTTTAAATCGTCATATCTCGTTAACCGAGCGTCTAAACAGGTCAAAACTTGCAAAATTCAAAATTCTCTAAAACCA
This sequence comes from Episyrphus balteatus, assembly GCF_945859705.1. NCBI lineage: Eukaryota > Metazoa > Arthropoda > Insecta > Diptera > Syrphidae > Episyrphus > Episyrphus balteatus. Next base: position 38,703,635 of record NC_079135.1, read on the forward strand.
AAACTACAAGTCCAAAACTTATAGAAAATACATTTTTGTGATCTGTGAGTCGATATCCTTTGCATACAATTCAATTGGAGTTGAAAAATTAATTTTTGAAGAAATGACATTTCAAAATCTTTAAATCGTCATATCTCGTTAACCGAGCGTCTAAACAGGTCAAAACTTGCAAAATTCAAAATTCTCTAAAAACAAAACTACAAGTCCAAAACTTATAGAAAATACATTTTTGTGATCTGTGAGTCGATATCCTTTGCATACAATTCAATTGGAGTTGAAAAATTCATTTTTGAAAAAATGACATTTCAAAATCTTTAAATCGTCATATCTCGTTAACCGAGCGTTTAAACAGGTCAAAACTTGCAAAATTCAAAATTCTCTAAAAACAAAACTACAACTCCAAAACTTATAGAAGAAAATGACATTTCAAAATCTTTAAATCGTCATATCTCGTTAACCGAGCGTCTAAACAGGTCAAAACTTGCAAAATTCAAAATTCTCTAAAACCAAAACTACAAGTCCAAAACTTATAGAAAATACATTTTTGTGCTCTGTGAGTCGATATCCTTTGCATACAATTCAATTGGAGTTGAAAAATTAATTTTTGAAGAAAATGACATTTCAAAATCTTTAAATCGTCATATCTCGTTAACCGAGCGTCTAAACAGGTCAAAACTTGCAAAATTCAAAATTCTCTAAAAACAAAACTACAAGTCCAAAACTTATAGAAAATACATTTTTGTGATCTGTGAGTCGATATCCTTCGCATACAATTCAATTGGAGTTGAAAAATTCATTTTTGAAAAAATGACATTTCAAAATCTTTAAATCGTCATATCTCGTTAACCGAGCGTTTAAACAGGTCAAAACTTGCAAAATTCAAAATTCTCTAAAAACAAAACTACAACTCCAAAACTTATAGAAAATACATTTTTGTGCTCTGTGAGTCGATATCCTTCGCATACAATTCAATTGGAGTTGAAAAATTCATTTTTGAGGAAAATGACATTTCAAAATCTTTAAATCGTCATATCTCGTTAACCGAGCGTCTAAACAGGTCAAAACTTGCAAAATTCTAAATTCTCTAATAACAAAACTACATGTCCAAAACTTATAGAAAATACATTTTTGTGCTCTGTGAGTCGATATCCTTCGCATACAATTCAATTGGAGTTGAAAAATTCATTTTTGAAGAAAATGACATTTCAAAATCTTTAAATCGTCATATCTCGTTAACCGAGCGTCTAAACAGGTCAAAACTTGCAAAATTCAAAATTCTCTAAAAACAAAACTACAAGTCCAAAACTTATAGAAAATACATTTTTGTGCTCTGTGAGTCGATATCCTTCGCATACAATTCAATTGGAGTTGAAAAATTCATTTTTGAAGAAAATGACATTTCAAAATCTTTAAATCGTCATATCTCGTTAACCGAGCGTCTAAACAGGTCAAAACTTGCAAAATTCTCTAAAAACAAAACTACATGTCCAAAACTTATAGAAAATACATTTTTGTGCTCTGTGAGTGGATATCCTTCGCATACAATTCAATTGGAGTTGAAAAATTCATTTTTGAAGAAAATGACATTTCAAAATCTTTAAATCGTCATATCTCGTTAACCGAGCGTCTAAACAGGTCAAAACTTGCAAAATTCAAAATTCTCTAATAACAAAACTACATGTCCAAAACTTATAGAAAATACATTTTTGTGCTCTGTGAGTCGATATCCTTCGCATACAATTCAATTGGAGTTGAAAAATTAATTTTTGAAGAAAATGACATTTCAAAATCTTTAAATCGTCATATCTCGTTAACCGAGCGTCTAAACAGGTCAAAACTTGCAAAATTCAAAATTCTCTAAAAACAAAACTACAAGTCCAAAACTTATAGAAAATACATTTTTGTGCTCTGTGAGTCGATATCCTTCGCATACAATTCAATTGGAGTTGAAAAATTCATTTTTGAAGAAAATGACATTTCAAAATCTTTAAATCGTCATATCTCGTTAACCGAGCGTCTAAACAGGTCAAAACTTGCAAAATTCAAAATTCTCTAATAACAAAACTACAAGTCCAAAACTTATAGAAAATACATTTTTGTGCTCTGTGAGTCGATATCCTTTGCATACAATTCAATTGGAGTTGAAAAATTAATTTTTGAAGAAAATGACATTTCAAAATCTTTAAATCGTCATATCTCGTTAACCGAGCGTCTAAACAGGTCAAAACTTGCAAAATTCAAAATTCTCTAAAAACAAAACTACAAGTCCAAAACTTATAGAAAATACATTTTTGTGCTCTGTGAGTCGATATCCTTCGCATACAATTCAATTGGAGTTGAAAAATTCATTTTTGAAGAAAATGACATTTCAAAATCTTTAAATCGTCATATCTCGTTAACCGAGCGTCTAAACAGGTCAAAACTTGCAAAATTCTCTAAAAACAAAACTACAAGTCCAAAACTTATAGAAAATACATTTTTGTGCTCTGTGAGTCGATATCCTTCGCATACAATTCAATTGGAGTTGAAAAATTCATTTTTGAAGAAAATGACATTTCAAAATCTTTAAATCGTCATATCTCGTTAACCGAGCGTCTAAACAGGTCAAAACTTGCAAAATTCAAAATTCTCTAATAACAAAACTACAAGTCCAAAACTTATAGAAAATACATTTTTGTGCTCTGTGAGTCGATATCCTTTGCATACAATTCAATTGGAGTTGAAAAATTAATTTTTGAAGAAAATGACATTTCAAAATCTTTAAATCGTCATATCTCGTTAACCGAGCGTCTAAACAGGTCAAAACTTGCAAAATTCAAAATTCTCTAAAAACAAAACTACAAGTCCAAAACTTATAGAAAATACATTTTTGTGCTCTGTGAGTCGATATCCTTCGCATACAATTCAATTGGAGTTGAAAAATTCATTTTTGAAGAAAATGACATTTCAAAATCTTTAAATCGTCATATCTCGTTAACCGAGCGTCTAAACAGGTCAAAACTTGCAAAATTCAAAATTCTCTAAAAACAAAACTACAAGTCCAAAACTTATAGAAGATACATTTTTGTGCTCTGTGAGTCGATATCCTTCGCATACAATTCAATTGGAGTTGAAAAATTCATTTTTGAAGAAAATGACATTTCAAAATCTTTAAATCGTCATATCTCGTTAACCGAGCGTCTAAACAGGTCAAAACTTGCAAAATTCAAAATTCTCTAATAACAAAACTACAAGTCCAAAACTTATAGAAAATACATTTTTGTGATCTGTGAGTCGATATCCTTCGCATACAATTCAATTGGAGTTGAAAAATTAATTTTTGAAGAAAATGACATTTCAAAATCTTTAAATCGTCATATCTCGTTAACCGAGCGTCTAAACAGGTCAAAACTTGCAAAATTCTCTAAAAACAAAACTACAAGTCCAAAACTTATAGAAAATACATTTTTGTGCTCTGTGAGTCGATATCCTTCGCATACAATTCAATTGGAGTTGAAAAATTCATTTTTGAAGAAAATGACATTTCAAAATCTTTAAATCGTCATATCTCGTTAACCGAGCGTCTAAACAGGTCAAAACTTGCAAAATTCAAAATTCTCTAATAACAAAACTACAAGTCCAAAACTTATAGAAAATACATTTTTGTGCTCTGTGAGTCGATATCCTTTGCATACAATTCAATTGGAGTTGAAAAATTAATTTTTGAAGAAAATGACATTTCAAAATCTTTAAATCGTCATATCTCGTTAACCGAGCGTCTAAACAGGTCAAAACTTGCAAAATTCAAAATTCTCTAAAAACAAAACTACAAGTCCAAAACTTATAGAAAATACATTTTTGTGCTCTGTGAGTCGATATCCTTCGCATACAATTCAATTGGAGTTGAAAAATTCATTTTTGAAGAAAATGACATTTCAAAATCTTTAAATCGTCATATCTCGTTAACCGAGCGTCTAAACAGGTCAAAACTTGCAAAATTCAAAATTCTCTAAAAACAAAACTACAAGTCCAAAACTTATAGAAAATACATTTTTGTGCTCTGTGAGTCGATATCCTTCGCATACAATTCAATTGGAGTTGAAAAATTCATTTTTGAAGAAAATGACATTTCAAAATCTTTAAATCGTCATATCTCGTTAACCGAGCGTCTAAACAGGTCAAAACTTGCAAAATTCAAAATTCTCTAATAACAAAACTACAAGTCCAAAACTTATAGAAAATACATTTTTGTGATCTGTGAGTCGATATCCTTCGCATACAATTCAATTGGAGTTGAAAAATTAATTTTTGAAGAAAATGACATTTCAAAATCTTTAAATCGTCATATCTCGTTAACCGAGCGTCTAAACAGGTAAAAACTTGCAAAATTCTCTAAAAACAAAACTACAAGTCCAAAACTTATAGAAAATACATTTTTGTGCTCTGTGAGTCGATATCCTTCGCATACAATTCAATTGGAGTTGAAAAATTAATTTTTGAAGAAAATGACATTTCAAAATCTTTAAATCGTCATATCTCGTTAACCGAGCGTCTAAACAGGTCAAAACTTGCAAAATTCAAAATTCTCTAAAAACAAAACTACAAGTCCAAAACTTATAGAAAATACATTTTTGTGCTCTGTGAGTCGATATCCTTCGCATACAATTCAATTGGAGTCGAAAAATTCATTTTTGAAGAAAATGACATTTCAAAATCTTTAAATCGTCATATCTCGTTAACCGAGCGTCTAAACAGGTCAAAACTTGCAAAATTCAAAATTCTCTAAAAACAAAACTACAAGTCCAAAACTTATAGAAGATACATTTTTGTGCTCTGTGAGTCGATATCCTTCGCATACAATTCAATTGGAGTTGAAAAATTCATTTTTGAAGAAAATGACATTTCAAAATCTTTAAATCGTCATATCTCGTTAACCGAGCGTCTAAACAGGTCAAAACTTGCAAAATTCAAAATTCTCTAATAACAAAACTACAAGTCCAAAACTTATAGAAAATACATTTTTGTGATCTGTGAGTCGATATCCTTCGCATACAATTCAATTGGAGTTGAAAAATTAATTTTTGAAGAAAATGACATTTCAAAATCTTTAAATCGTCATATCTCGTTAACCGAGCGTCTAAACAGGTCAAAACTTGCAAAATTCAAAATTCTCTAAAAACAAAACTACAAGTCCAAAACTTATAGAAAATACATTTTTGTGCTCTGTGAGTCGATATCCTTCGCATACAATTCAATTGGAGTTGAAAAATTCATTTTTGAAGAAAATGACATTTCAAAATCTTTAAATCTTCATATCTCGTTAACCGAGCGTCTAAACAGGTCAAAACTTGCAAAATTCAAAATTCAGTAATAACAAAACTACAAGTCCAAAACTTATAGAAAATACATTTTTGTGCTCTGTGAGTCGATATCCTTTGCATACAATTCAATTGGAGTTGAAAAATTAATTTTTGAAGAAAATGACATTTCAAAATCTTTAAATCGTCATATCTCGTTAACCGAGCGTCTAAACAGGTCAAAACTTGCAAAATTCAAAATTCTCTAAAAACAAAACTACAAGTCCAAAACTTATAGAAGATACATTTTTGTGCTCTGTGAGTCGATATCCTTCGCATACAATTCAATTGGAGTTGAAAAATTCATTTTTGAAGAAAATGACATTTCAAAATCTTTAAATCGTCATATCTCGTTAACCGAGCGTCTAAACAGGTCAAAACTTGCAAAATTCAAAATTCTCTAATAACAAAACTACAAGTCCAAAACTTATAGAAAATACATTTTTGTGCTCTGTGAGTCGATATCCTTTGCATACAATTCAATTGGAGTTGAAAAATTAATTTTTGAAGAAAATGACATTTCAAAATCTTTAAATCGTCATATCTCGTTAACCGAGCGTCTAAACAGGTCAAAACTTGCAAAATTCAAAATTCTCTAAAAACAAAACTACAAGTCCAAAACTTATAGAAAATACATTTTTGTGATCTGTGAGTCGATATCCTTCGCATACAATTCAATTGGAGTTGAAAAATTCATTTTTGAAAAAATGACATTTCAAAATCTTTAAATCGTCATATCTCGTTAACCGAGCGTCTAAACAGGTCAAAACTTGCAAAATTCAAAATTCTCTAAAAACAAAACTACAAGTCCAAAACTTATAGAAAATACATTTTTGTGATCTGTGAGTCGATATCCTTTGCATACAATTCAATTGGAGTTGAAAAATTCATTTTTGAAAAAATGACATTTCAAAATCTTTAAATCGTCATATCTCGTTAACCGAGCGTTTAAACAGGTCAAAACTTGCAAAATTCAAAATTCTCTAAAAACAAAACTACAAGTCCAAAACTTATAGAAAATACATTTTTGTGATCTGTGAGTCGATATCCTTCGCATACAATTCAATTGGAGTTGAAAAATTCATTTTTGAAGAAATGACATTTCAAAATCTTTAAATCGTCATATCTCGTTAACCGAGCGTCTAAACAGGTCAAAACTTGCAAAATTCAAAATTCTCTAAAAACAAAACTACAAGTCCAAAACTTATAGAAAATACATTTTTGTGATCTGTGAGTCGATATCCTTCGCATACAATTCAATTGGAGTTGAAAAATTCATTTTTGAAGAAAATGACATTTCAAAATCTTTAAATCGTCATATCTCGTTAACCGAGCGTCTAAACAGGTCAAAACTTGCAAAATTCAAAATTCTCTAAAAACAAAACTACAAGTCCAAAACTTATAGAAAATACATTTTTGTGATCTGTGAGTCGATATCCTTCGCATACAATTCAATTGGAGTTGAAAAATTCATTTTTGAAGAAAATGACATTTCAAAATCTTTAAATCGTCATATCTCGTTAACCGAGCGTCTAAACAGGTCAAAACTTGCAAAATTCAAAATTCTCTAATAACAAAACTACATGTCCAAAACTTATAGAAAATACATTTTTGTGCTCTGTGAGTCGATATCCTTTGCATACAATTCAATTGGAGTTGAAAAATTAATTTTTGAAGAAAATGACATTTCAAAATCTTTAAATCGTCATATCTCGTTAACCGAGCGTCTAAACAGGTCAAAACTTGCAAAATTCAAAATTCTCTAAAAACAAAACTACAAGTCCAAAACTTATAGAAAATACATTTTTGTGATCTGTGAGTCGATATCCTTTGCATACAATTCAATTGGAGTTGAAAAATTCATTTTTGAAAAAATGACATTTCAAAATCTTTAAATCGTCATATCTCGTTAACCGAGCGTTTAAACAGGTCAAAACTTGCAAAATTCAAAATTCTCTAAAAACAAAACTACAAGTCCAAAACTTATAGAAAATACATTTTTGTGATCTGTGAGTCGATATCCTTCGCATACAATTCAATTGGAGTTGAAAAATTCATTTTTGAAAAAATGACATTTCAAAATCTTTAAATCGTCATATCTCGTTAACCGAGCGTCTAAACAGGTCAAAACTTGCAAAATTCAAAATTCTCTAAAAACAAAACTACAAGTCCAAAACTTATAGAAAATACATTTTTGTGCTCTGTGAGTCGATATCCTTTGCATACAATTCAATTGGAGTTGAAAAATTCATTTTTGAAGAAAATGACATTTCAAAATCTTTAAATCGTCATATCTCGTTAACCGAGCGTCTAAACAGGTCAAAACTTGCAAAATTCAAAATTCTCTAAAAACAAAACTACAAGTCCAAAACTTATAGAAAATACATTTTTGTGATCTGTGAGTCGATATCCTTCGCATACAATTCAATTGGAGTTGAAAAATTCATTTTTGAAAAAATGACATTTCAAAATCTTTAAATCGTCATATCTCGTTAACCGAGCGTCTAAACAGGTCAAAACTTGCAAAATTCAAAATTCTCTAATAACAAAACTACATGTCCAAAACTTATAGAAAATACATTTTTGTGCTCTGTGAGTCGATATCCTTCGCATACAATTCAATTGGAGTTGAAAAATTCATTTTTGAAGAAAATGACATTTCAAAATCTTTAAATCGTCATATCTCGTTAACCGAGCGTCTAAACAGGTCAAAACTTGCAAAATTCAAAATTCTCTAATAACAAAACTACATGTCCAAAACTTATAGAAAATACATTTTTGTGCTCTGTGAGTCGATATCCTTTGCATACAATTCAATTGGAGTTGAAAAATTAATTTTTGAAGAAAATGACATTTCAAAATCTTTAAATCGTCATATCTCGTTAACCGAGCGTCTAAACAGGTCAAAACTTGCAAAATTCAAAATTCTCTAAAAACAAAACTACAAGACCAAAACTTATAGAAAATACATTTTTGTGCTCTGTGAGTCGATATCCTTCGCATACAATTCAATTGGAGTTGAAAAATTCATTTTTGAAGAAAATGACATTTCAAAATCTTTAAATCGTCATATCTCGTTAACCGAGCGTCTAAACAGGTCAAAACTTGCAAAATTCAAAATTCTCTAAAAACAAAACTACAACTCCAAAACTTATAGAAAATACATTTTTGTGCTCTGTGAGTCGATATCCTTCGCATACAATTCAATTGGAGTTGAAAAATTCATTTTTGAAGAAAATGACATTTCAAAATCTTTAAATCGTCATATCTCGTTAACCGAGCGTCTAAACAGGTCAAAACTTGCAAAATTCAAAATTCTCTAATAACAAAACTACATGTCCAAAACTTATAGAAAATACATTTTTGTGCTCTGTGAGTCGATATCCTTTGCATACAATTCAATTGGAGTTGAAAAATTCATTTTTGAAGAAAATGACATTTCAAAATCTTTAAATCGTCATATCTCGTTAACCGAGCGTCTAAACAGGTCAAAACTTGCAAAATTCAAAATTCTCTAAAAACAAAACTACAAGTCCAAAACTTATAGAAAATACATTTTTGTGATCTGTGAGTCGATATCCTTCGCATACAATTCAATTGGAGTTGAAAAATTCATTTTTGAAGAAAATGACATTTCAAAATCTTTAAATCGTCATATCTCGTTAACCGAGCGTCTAAACAGGTCAAAACTTGCAAAATTCAAAATTCTCTAATAACAAAACTACATGTCCAAAACTTATAGAAAATACATTTTTGTGCTCTGTGAGTGGATATCCTTCGCATACAATTCAATTGGAGTTGAAAAATTAATTTTTGAAGAAAATGACATTTCAAAATCTTTAAATCGTCAAAACTTGCAAAATTCAAAATTCTCTAATAACAAAACTACATGTCCAAAACTTATAGAAAATACATTTTTGTGCTCTGTGAGTCGATATCCTTTGCATACAATTCAATTGGAGTTGAAAAATTAGTTTTTGAAGAAAATGACATTTCAAAATCTTTAAATCGTCATATCTCGTTAACCGAGCGTCTAAACAGGTCAAAACTTGCAAAATTCTCTAAAAACAAAACTACAAGTCCAAAACTTATAGAAAATACATTTTTGTGCTCTGTGAGTCGATATCCTTCGCATACAATTCAATTGGAGTTGAAAAATTCATTTTTGAAGAAAATGACATTTCAAAATCTTTAAATCGTCATATCTCGTTAACCGAGCGTCTAAACAGGTCAAAACTTGCAAAATTCAAAATTCTCTAAAAACAAAACTACAAGTCCAAAACTTATAGAAAATACATTTTTGTGCTCTGTGAGTCGATATCCTTTGCATACAATTCAATTGGAGTTGAAAAATTAATTTTTGAAGAAAATGACATTTCAAAATCTTTAAATCGTCATATCTCGTTAACCGAGCGTCTAAACAGGTCAAAACTTGCAAAATTCAAAATTCTCTAAAAACAAAACTACAAGTCCAAAACTTATAGAAAATACATTTTTGTGCTCTGTGAGTCGATATCCTTCGCATACAATTCAATTGGAGTTGAAAAATTCATTTTTGAAGAAAATGACATTTCAAAATCTTTAAATCGTCATATCTCGTTAACCGAGCGTCTAAACAGGTCAAAACTTGCAAAATTCAAAATTCTCTAATAACAAAACTACAAGTCCAAAACTTATAGAAAATACATTTTTGTGATCTGTGAGTCGATATCCTTCGCATACAATTCAATTGGAGTTGAAAAATTCATTTTTGAAGAAAATGACATTTCAAAATCTTTAAATCGTCATATCTCGTTAACCGAGCGTCTAAACAGGTCAAAACTTGCAAAATTCAAAATTCTCTAATAACAAAACTACATGTCCAAAACTTATAGAAAATACATTTTTGTCCTCTGTGAGTGGATATCCTTCGCATACAATTCAATTGGAGTTGAAAAATTCATTTTTGAAGAAAATGACATTTCAAAATCTTTAAATCGTCATATCTCGTTAACCGAGCGTCTAAACAGGTCAAAACTTGCAAAATTCAAAATTCTCTAATAACAAAACTACATGTCCAAAACTTATAGAAAATACATTTTTGTGCTCTGTGAGTCGATATCCTTTGCATACAATTCAATTGGAGTTGAAAAATTAATTTTTGAAGAAAATGACATTTCAAAATCTTTAAATCGTCATATCTCGTTAACCGAGCGTCTAAACAGGTAAAAACTTGCAAAATTCTCTAAAAACAAAACTACATGTCCAAAACTTATAGAAAATACATTTTTGTGCTCTGTGAGTGGATATCCTTCGCATACAATTCAATTGGAGTTGAAAAATTCATTTTTGAAGAAAATGACATTTCAAAATCTTTAAATCGTCATATCTCGTTAACCGAGCGTCTAAACAGGTCAAAACTTGCAAAATTCAAAATTCTCTAATAACAAAACTACATGTCCAAAACTTATAGAAAATACATTTTTGTGCTCTGTGAGTGGATATCCTTCGCATACAATTCAATTGGAGTTGAAAAATTCATTTTTGAAGAAAATGACATTTCAAAATCTTTAAATCGTCATATCTCGTTAACCGAGCGTCTAAACAGGTCAAAACTTGCAAAATTCAAAATTCTCTAATAACAAAACTACATGTCCAAAACTTATAGAAAATACATTTTTGTGCTCTGTGAGTGGATATCCTTCGCATACAATTCAATTGGAGTTGAAAAATTCATTTTTGAAGAAAATGACATTTCAAAATCTTTAAATCGTCATATCTCGTTAACCGAGCGTCTAAACAGGTCAAAACTTGCAAAATTCAAAATTCTCTAATAACAAAACTACAAGTCCAAAACTTATAGAAAATACATTTTTGTGATCTGTGAGTCGATATCCTTCGCATACAATTCAATTGGAGTTGAAAAATTCATTTTTGAAGAAAATGACATTTCAAAATCTTTAAATCGTCATATCTCGTTAACCGAGCGTCTAAACAGGTCAAAACTTGCAAAATTCAAAATTCTCTAATAACAAAACTACATGTCCAAAACTTATAGAAAATACATTTTTGTGCTCTGTGAGTCGATATCCTTCGCATACAATTCAATTGGAGTTGAAAAATTCATTTTTGAAGAAAATGACATTTCAAAATCTTTAAATCGTCATATCTCGTTAACCGAGCGTCTAAACAGGTCAAAATTTGCAAAATTCAAAATTCTCTAATAACAAAACTACATGTCCAAAACTTATAGAAAATACATTTTTGTGCTCTGTGAGTGGATATCCTTCGCATACAATTCAATTGGAGTTGAAAAATTCATTTTTGAAGAAAATGACATTTCAAAATCTTTAAATCGTCATATCTCGTTAACCGAGCGTCTAAACAGGTCAAAACTTGCAAAATTCAAAATTCTCTAATAACAAAACTACATGTCCAAAACTTATAGAAAATACATTTTTGTGCTCTGTGAGTCGATATCCTTCGCATACAATTCAATTGGAGTTGAAAAATTCATTTTTGAAGAAAATGACATTTCAAAATCTTTAAATCGTCATATCTCGTTAACCGAGCGTCTAAACAGGTCAAAACTTGCAAAATTCAAAATTCTCTAATAACAAAACTACATGTCCAAAACTTATAGAAAATACATTTTTGTGCTCTGTGAGTGGATATCCTTCGCATACAATTCAATTGGAGTTGAAAAATTCATTTTTGAAGAAAATGACATTTCAAAATCTTTAAATCGTCATATCTCGTTAACCGAGCGTCTAAACAGGTCAAAACTTGCAAAATTCAAAATTCTCTAATAACAAAACTACATGTCCAAAACTTATAGAAAATACATTTTTGTGCTCTGTGAGTCGATATCCTTTGCATACAATTCAATTGGAGTTGAAAAATTAATTTTTGAAGAAAATGACATTTCAAAATCTTTAAATCGTCATATCTCGTTAACCGAGCGTCTAAACAGGTCAAAACTTGCAAAATTCAAAATTCTCTAATAACAAAACTACATGTCCAAAACTTATAGAAAATACATTTTTGTGCTCTGTGAGTCGATATCCTTTGCATACAATTCAATTGGAGTTGAAAAATTAATTTTTGAAGAAAATGACATTTCAAAATCTTTAAATCGTCATATCTCGTTAACCGAGCGTCTAAACAGGTCAAAACTTGCAAAATTCAAAATTCTCTAATAACAAAACTACATGTCCAAAACTTATAGAAAATACATTTTTGTGCTCTGTGAGTCGATATCCTTTGCATACAATTCAATTGGAGTTGAAAAATTAATTTTTGAAGAAAATGACATTTCAAAATCTTTAAATCGTCATATCTCGTTAACCGAGCGTCTAAACAGGTCAAAACTTGCAAAATTCAAAATTCTCTAATAACAAAACTACATGTCCAAAACTTATAGAAAATACATTTTTGTGCTCTGTGAGTCGATATCCTTCGCATACAATTCAATTGGAGTTGAAAAATTCATTTTTGAAGAAAATGACATTTCAAAATCTTTAAATCGTCATATCTCGTTAACCGAGCGTCTAAACAGGTCAAAACTTGCAAAATTCAAAATTCTCTAATAACAAAACTACATGTCCAAAACTTATAGAAAATACATTTTTGTGCTCTGTGAGTCGATATCCTTTGCATACAATTCAATTGGAGTTGAAAAATTAATTTTTGAAGAAAATGACATTTCAAAATCTTTAAAAACAAAACTACAACTCCAAAACTTATAGAAAATACATTTTTGTGCTCTGTGAGTCGATATCCTTCGCATACAATTCAATTGGAGTTGAAAAATTCATTTTTGAAGAAAATGACATTTCAAAATCTTTAAATCGTCATATCTCGTTAACCGAGCGTCTAAACAGGTCAAAACTTGCAAAATTCAAAATTCTCTAATAACAAAACTACATGTCCAAAACTTATAGAAAATACATTTTTGTGCTCTGTGAGTCGATATCCTTTGCATACAATTCAATTGGAGTTGAAAAATTCATTTTTGAAGAAAATGACATTTCAAAATCTTTAAATCGTCATATCTCGTTAACCGAGCGTCTAAACAGGTCAAAACTTGCAAAATTCAAAATTCTCTAAAAACAAAACTACAAGTCCAAAACTTATAGAAAATACATTTTTGTGATCTGTGAGTCGATATCCTTCGCATACAATTCAATTGGAGTTGAAAAATTCATTTTTGAAGAAAATGACATTTCAAAATCTTTAAATCGTCATATCTCGTTAACCGAGCGTCTAAACAGGTCAAAACTTGCAAAATTCAAAATTCTCTAATAACAAAACTACATGTCCAAAACTTATAGAAAATACATTTTTGTGCTCTGTGAGTGGATATCCTTCGCATACAATTCAATTGGAGTTGAAAAATTAATTTTTGAAGAAAATGACATTTCAAAATCTTTAAATCGTCAAAACTTGCAAAATTCAAAATTCTCTAATAACAAAACTACATGTCCAAAACTTATAGAAAATACATTTTTGTGCTCTGTGAGTCGATATCCTTTGCATACAATTCAATTGGAGTTGAAAAATTAGTTTTTGAAGAAAATGACATTTCAAAATCTTTAAATCGTCATATCTCGTTAACCGAGCGTCTAAACAGGTCAAAACTTGCAAAATTCTCTAAAAACAAAACTACAAGTCCAAAACTTATAGAAAATACATTTTTGTGCTCTGTGAGTCGATATCCTTCGCATACAATTCAATTGGAGTTGAAAAATTCATTTTTGAAGAAAATGACATTTCAAAATCTTTAAATCGTCATATCTCGTTAACCGAGCGTCTAAACAGGTCAAAACTTGCAAAATTCAAAATTCTCTAATAACAAAACTACAAGTCCAAAACTTATAGAAAATACATTTTTGTGCTCTGTGAGTCGATATCCTTTGCATACAATTCAATTGGAGTTGAAAAATTAATTTTTGAAGAAAATGACATTTCAAAATCTTTAAATCGTCATATCTCGTTAACCGAGCGTCTAAACAGGTCAAAACTTGCAAAATTCAAAATTCTCTAAAAACAAAACTACAAGTCCAAAACTTATAGAAAATACATTTTTGTGCTCTGTGAGTCGATATCCTTCGCATACAATTCAATTGGAGTTGAAAAATTCATTTTTGAAGAAAATGACATTTCAAAATCTTTAAATCGTCATATCTCGTTAACCGAGCGTCTAAACAGGTCAAAACTTGCAAAATTCAAAATTCTCTAATAACAAAACTACAAGTCCAAAACTTATAGAAAATACATTTTTGTGATCTGTGAGTCGATATCCTTCGCATACAATTCAATTGGAGTTGAAAAATTCATTTTTGAAGAAAATGACATTTCAAAATCTTTAAATCGTCATATCTCGTTAACCGAGCGTCTAAACAGGTCAAAACTTGCAAAATTCAAAATTCTCTAATAACAAAACTACATGTCCAAAACTTATAGAAAATACATTTTTGTCCTCTGTGAGTGGATATCCTTCGCATACAATTCAATTGGAGTTGAAAAATTCATTTTTGAAGAAAATGACATTTCAAAATCTTTAAATCGTCATATCTCGTTAACCGAGCGTCTAAACAGGTCAAAACTTGCAAAATTCAAAATTCTCTAATAACAAAACTACATGTCCAAAACTTATAGAAAATACATTTTTGTGCTCTGTGAGTCGATATCCTTTGCATACAATTCAATTGGAGTTGAAAAATTAATTTTTGAAGAAAATGACATTTCAAAATCTTTAAATCGTCATATCTCGTTAACCGAGCGTCTAAACAGGTAAAAACTTGCAAAATTCTCTAAAAACAAAACTACATGTCCAAAACTTATAGAAAATACATTTTTGTGCTCTGTGAGTGGATATCCTTCGCATACAATTCAATTGGAGTTGAAAAATTCATTTTTGAAGAAAATGACATTTCAAAATCTTTAAATCGTCATATCTCGTTAACCGAGCGTCTAAACAGGTCAAAACTTGCAAAATTCAAAATTCTCTAATAACAAAACTACATGTCCAAAACTTATAGAAAATACATTTTTGTGCTCTGTGAGTGGATATCCTTCGCATACAATTCAATTGGAGTTGAAAAATTCATTTTTGAAGAAAATGACATTTCAAAATCTTTAAATCGTCATATCTCGTTAACCGAGCGTCTAAACAGGTCAAAACTTGCAAAATTCAAAATTCTCTAATAACAAAACTACATGTCCAAAACTTATAGAAAATACATTTTTGTGCTCTGTGAGTGGATATCCTTCGCATACAATTCAATTGGAGTTGAAAAATTCATTTTTGAAGAAAATGACATTTCAAAATCTTTAAATCGTCATATCTCGTTAACCGAGCGTCTAAACAGGTCAAAACTTGCAAAATTCAAAATTCTCTAATAACAAAACTACAAGTCCAAAACTTATAGAAAATACATTTTTGTGATCTGTGAGTCGATATCCTTCGCATACAATTCAATTGGAGTTGAAAAATTCATTTTTGAAGAAAATGACATTTCAAAATCTTTAAATCGTCATATCTCGTTAACCGAGCGTCTAAACAGGTCAAAACTTGCAAAATTCAAAATTCTCTAATAACAAAACTACATGTCCAAAACTTATAGAAAATACATTTTTGTGCTCTGTGAGTCGATATCCTTCGCATACAATTCAATTGGAGTTGAAAAATTCATTTTTGAAGAAAATGACATTTCAAAATCTTTAAATCGTCATATCTCGTTAACCGAGCGTCTAAACAGGTCAAAATTTGCAAAATTCAAAATTCTCTAATAACAAAACTACATGTCCAAAACTTATAGAAAATACATTTTTGTGCTCTGTGAGTGGATATCCTTCGCATACAATTCAATTGGAGTTGAAAAATTCATTTTTGAAGAAAATGACATTTCAAAATCTTTAAATCGTCATATCTCGTTAACCGAGCGTCTAAACAGGTCAAAACTTGCAAAATTCAAAATTCTCTAATAACAAAACTACATGTCCAAAACTTATAGAAAATACATTTTTGTGCTCTGTGAGTCGATATCCTTCGCATACAATTCAATTGGAGTTGAAAAATTCATTTTTGAAGAAAATGACATTTCAAAATCTTTAAATCGTCATATCTCGTTAACCGAGCGTCTAAACAGGTCAAAACTTGCAAAATTCAAAATTCTCTAATAACAAAACTACATGTCCAAAACTTATAGAAAATACATTTTTGTGCTCTGTGAGTGGATATCCTTCGCATACAATTCAATTGGAGTTGAAAAATTCATTTTTGAAGAAAATGACATTTCAAAATCTTTAAATCGTCATATCTCGTTAACCGAGCGTCTAAACAGGTCAAAACTTGCAAAATTCAAAATTCTCTAATAACAAAACTACATGTCCAAAACTTATAGAAAATACATTTTTGTGCTCTGTGAGTCGATATCCTTTGCATACAATTCAATTGGAGTTGAAAAATTAATTTTTGAAGAAAATGACATTTCAAAATCTTTAAATCGTCATATCTCGTTAACCGAGCGTCTAAACAGGTCAAAACTTGCAAAATTCAAAATTCTCTAATAACAAAACTACATGTCCAAAACTTATAGAAAATACATTTTTGTGCTCTGTGAGTCGATATCCTTTGCATACAATTCAATTGGAGTTGAAAAATTAATTTTTGAAGAAAATGACATTTCAAAATCTTTAAATCGTCATATCTCGTTAACCGAGCGTCTAAACAGGTCAAAACTTGCAAAATTCAAAATTCTCTAATAACAAAACTACATGTCCAAAACTTATAGAAAATACATTTTTGTGCTCTGTGAGTCGATATCCTTTGCATACAATTCAATTGGAGTTGAAAAATTAATTTTTGAAGAAAATGACATTTCAAAATCTTTAAATCGTCATATCTCGTTAACCGAGCGTCTAAACAGGTCAAAACTTGCAAAATTCAAAATTCTCTAAAAACAAAACTACAAGTCCAAAACTTATAGAAAATACATTTTTGTGCTCTGTGAGTCGATATCCTTCGCATACAATTCAATTGGAGTCGAAAAATTCATTTTTGAAGAAAATGACATTTCAAAATCTTTAAATCGTCATATCTCGTTAACCGAGCGTCTAAACAGGTCAAAACTTGCAAAATTCAAAATTCTCTAATAACAAAACTACATGTCCAAAACTTATAGAAAATACATTTTTGTGCTCTGTGAGTCGATATCCTTTGCATACAATTCAATTGGAGTTGAAAAATTAATTTTTGAAGAAAATGACATTTCAAAATCTTTAAATCGTCATATCTCGTTAACCGAGCGTCTAAACAGGTCAAAACTTGCAAAATTCAAAATTCTCTAAAAACAAAACTACAAGTCCAAAACTTATAGAAAATACATTTTTGTGCTCTGTGAGTCGATATCCTTCGCATACAATTCAATTGGAGTTGAAAAATTCATTTTTGAAGAAAATGACATTTCAAAATCTTTAAATCGTCATATCTCGTTAACCGAGCGTCTAAACAGGTCAAAACTTGCAAAATTCAAAATTCTCTAAAAACAAAACTACAAGTCCAAAACTTATAGAAAATACATTTTTGTGCTCTGTTAGTCGATATCCTTCGCATACAATTCAATTGGAGTTGAAAAATTCATTTTTGAAGAAAATGACATTTCAAAATCTTTAAATCGTCATATCTCGTTAACCGAGCGTCTAAACAGGTCAAAACTTGCAAAATTCAAAATTCAGTAATAACAAAACTACAAGTCCAAAACTTATAGAAAATACATTTTTGTGCTCTGTGAGTCGATATCCTTTGCATACAATTCAATTGGAGTTGAAAAATTAATTTTTGAAGAAAATGACATTTCAAAATCTTTAAATCGTCATATCTCGTTAACCGAGCGTCTAAACAGGTCAAAACTTGCAAAATTCAAAATTCTCTAATAACAAAACTACAAGTCCAAAACTTATAGAAAATACATTATTGTGCTCTGTGAGTCGATATCCTTTGCATACAATTCAATTGGAGTTGAAAAATTAATTTTTGAAGAAAATGACATTTCAAAATCTTTAAATCGTCATATCTCGTTAACCGAGCGTCTAAACAGGTCAAAACTTGCAAAATTCAAAATTCTCTAAAAACAAAACTACAAGTCCAAAACTTATAGAAAATACATTTTTGTGATCTGTGAGTCGATATCCTTCGCATACAATTCAATTGGAGTTGAAAAATTCATTTTTGAAGAAAATGACATTTCAAAATCTTTAAATCGTCATATCTCGTTAACCGAGCGTCTAAACAGGTCAAAACTTGCAAAATTCAAAATTCTCTAAAAACAAAACTACAAGTCCAAAACTTATAGAAGATACATTTTTGTGCTCTGTGAGTCGATATCCTTCGCATACAATTCAATTGGAGTTGAAAAATTCATTTTTGAAGAAAATGACATTTCAAAATCTTTAAATCGTCATATCTCGTTAACCGAGCGTCTAAACAGGTCAAAACTTGCAAAATTCAAAATTCTCTAATAACAAAACTACAAGTCCAAAACTTATAGAAAATACATTTTTGTGCTCTGTGAGTCGATATCCTTTGCATACAATTCAATTGGAGTTGAAAAATTAATTTTTGAAGAAAATGACATTTCAAAATCTTTAAATCGTCATATCTCGTTAACCGAGCGTCTAAACAGGTCAAAACTTGCAAAATTCAAAATTCTCTAAAAACAAAACTACAAGTCCAAAACTTATAGAAAATACATTTTTGTGCTCTGTGAGTCGATATCCTTCGCATACAATTCAATTGGAGTTGAAAAATTCATTTTTGAAGAAAATGACATTTCAAATTCTTTAAATCGTCATATCTCGTTAACCGAGCGTCTAAACAGGTCAAAACTTGCAAAATTCAAAATTCTCTAAAAACAAAACTACAAGTCCAAAACTTATAGAAAATACATTTTTGTGATCTGTGAGTCGATATCCTTCGCATACAATTCAATTGGAGTTGAAAAATTCATTTTTGAAGAAAATGACATTTCAAAATCTTTAAATCGTCATATCTCGTTAACCGAGCGTCTAAACAGGTCAAAACTTGCAAAATTCAAAATTCTCTAAAAACAAAACTACAAGTCCAAAACTTATAGAAAATACATTTTTGTGATCTGTGAGTCGATATCCTTCGCATACAATTCAATTGGAGTTGAAAAATTCATTTTTGAAGAAAATGACATTTCAAAATCTTTAAATCGTCATATCTCGTTAACCGAGCGTTTAAACAGGTCAAAACTTGCAAAATTCAAAATTCTCTAAAAACAAAACTACAACTTCAAAACTTATAGAAAATACATTTTTGTGCTCTGTGAGTCGATATCCTTCGCATACAATTCAATTGGAGTTGAAAAATTCATTTTTGAAGAAAATGACATTTCAAAATCTTTAAATCGTCATAACTTGTTAACCGAGCGTCTAAACAGGTCAAAACTTGCAAAATTCAAAATTCTCTAAAATAACAAAACTACATGTCCAAAACTTATAGAAAATACATTTTTGTGCTCTGTGAGTCGATATCCTTCGCATACAATTCAATTGGAGTTGAAAAATTCATTTTTGAAGAAAATGACATTTCAAATTCTTTAAATCGTCATATCTCGTTAACCGAGCGTCTAAACAGGTCAAAACTTGCAAAATTCAAAATTCTCTAAAAACAAAACTACAAGTCCAAAACTTATAGAAAATACATTTTTGTGCTCTGTGAGTCGATATCCTTCGCATACAATTCAATTGGAGTTGAAAAATTAATTTTTGAAGAAAATGACATTTCAAAATCTTTAAATCGTCATATCTCGTTAACCGAGCGTCTAAACAGGTCAAAACTTGCAAAATTCAAAATTCTCTAAAAACAAAACTACAAGTCCAAAACTTATAGAAAATACATTTTTGTGCTCTGTGAGTCGATATCCTTCGCATACAATTCAATTGGAGTTGAAAAATTAATTTTTGAAGAAAATGACATTTCAAAATCTTTAAATCGTCATATCTCGTTAACCGAGCGTCTAAACAGGTCAAAACTTGCAAAATTCAAAATTCTCTAATAACAAAACTACATGTCCAAAACTTATAGAAAATACATTTTTGTGCTCTGTGAGTCGATATCCTTTGCATACAATTCAATTGGAGTTGAAAAATTAATTTTTGAAGAAAATGACATTTCAAAATCTTTAAATCGTCATATCTCGTTAACCGAGCGTCTAAACAGGTCAAAACTTGCAAAATTCAAAATTCTCTAATAACAAAACTACATGTCCAAAACTTATAGAAAATACATTTTTGTGCTCTGTGAGTCGATATCCTTTGCATACAATTCAATTGGAGTTGAAAAATTAATTTTTGAAGAAAATGACATTTCAAAATCTTTAAATCGTCATATCTCGTTAACCGAGCGTCTAAACAGGTCAAAACTTGCAAAATTCAAAATTCTCTAATAACAAAACTACATGTCCAAAACTTATAGAAAATACATTTTTGTGCTCTGTGAGTCGATATCCTTTGCATACAATTCAATTGGAGTTGAAAAATTAATTTTTGAAGAAAATGACATTTCAAAATCTTTAAATCGTCATATCTCGTTAACCGAGCGTCTAAACAGGTCAAAACTTGCAAAATTCTAAATTCTCTAAAAACAAAACTACAAGTCCAAAACTTATAGAAAATACATTTTTGTGCTCTGTGAGTCGATATCCTTCGCATACAATTCAATTGGAGTCGAAAAATTCATTTTTGAAGAAAATGACATTTCAAAATCTTTAAATCGTCATATCTCGTTAACCGAGCGTCTAAACAGGTCAAAACTTGCAAAATTCAAAATTCTCTAATAACAAAACTACATGTCCAAAACTTATAGAAAATACATTTTTGTGCTCTGTGAGTCGATATCCTTCGCATACAATTCAATTGGAGTTGAAAAATTCATTTTTGAAGAAAATGACATTTCAAATTCTTTAAATCGTCATATCTCGTTAACCGAGCGTCTAAACAGGTCAAAACTTGCAAAATTCAAAATTCTCTAAAAACAAAACTACAAGTCCAAAACTTATAGAAAATACATTTTTGTGCTCTGTGAGTCGATATCCTTCGCATACAATTCAATTGGAGTTGAAAAATTAATTTTTGAAGAAAATGACATTTCAAAATCTTTAAATCGTCATATCTCGTTAACCGAGCGTCTAAACAGGTCAAAACTTGCAAAATTCAAAATTCTCTAAAAACAAAACTACAAGTCCAAAACTTATAGAAAATACATTTTTGTGCTCTGTGAGTCGATATCCTTCGCATACAATTCAATTGGAGTTGAAAAATTAATTTTTGAAGAAAATGACATTTCAAAATCTTTAAATCGTCATATCTCGTTAACCGAGCGTCTAAACAGGTCAAAACTTGCAAAATTCAAAATTCTCTAATAACAAAACTACATGTCCAAAACTTATAGAAAATACATTTTTGTGCTCTGTGAGTCGATATCCTTCGCATACAATTCAATTGGAGTTGAAAAATTCATTTTTGAAGAAAATGACATTTCAAAATCTTTAAATCGTCATATCTCGTTAACCGAGCGTCTAAACAGGTCAAAACTTGCAAAATTCAAAATTCTCTAAAAACAAAACTACAAGTCCAAAACTTATAGGAAATACATTTTTGTGCTCTGTGAGTCGATATCCTTCGCATACAATTCAATTGGAGTTGAAAAATTAATTTTTGAAGAAAATGACATTTCAAAATCTTTAAATCGTCATATCTCGTTAACCGAGCGTCTAAACAGGTCAAAACTTGCAAAATTCAAAATTCTCTAATAACAAAACTACATGTCCAAAACTTATAGAAAATACATTTTTGTGCTCTGTGAGTCGATATCCTTCGCATACAATTCAATTGGAGTTGAAAAATTCATTTTTGAAGAAAATGACATTTCAAAATCTTTAAATCGTCATATCTCGTTAACCGAGCGTCTAAACAGGTCAAAACTTGCAAAATTCAAAATTCTCTAATAACAAAACTACATGTCCAAAACTTATAGAAAATACATTTTTGTGCTCTGTGAGTCGATATCCTTTGCATACAATTCAATTGGAGTTGAAAAATTAATTTTTGAAGAAAATGACATTTCAAAATCTTTAAATCGTCATATCTCGTTAACCGAGCGTCTAAACAGGTCAAAACTTGCAAAATTCAAAATTCTCTAAAAACAAAACTACAAGTCCAAAACTTATAGAAAATACATTTTTGTGATCTGTGAGTCGATATCCTTCGCATACAATTCAATTGGAGTTGAAAAATTCATTTTTGAAGAAAATGACATTTCAAAATCTTTAAATCGTCATATCTCGTTAACCGAGCGTCTAAACAGGTCAAAACTTGCAAAATTCAAAATTCTCTAATAACAAAACTACAAGTCCAAAACTTATAGAAAATACATTTTTGTGCTCTGTGAGTCGATATCCTTCGCATACAATTCAATTGGAGTTGAAAAATTCATTTTTGAAGAAAATGACATTTCAAAATCTTTAAATCGTCATATCTCGTTAACCGAGCGTCTAAACAGGTCAAAACTTGCAAAATTCAAAATTCTCTAAAAACAAAACTACAAGTCCAAAACTTATAGAAAATACATTTTTGTGATCTGTGAGTCGATATCCTTCGCATACAATTCAATTGGAGTTGAAAAATTCATTTTTGAAGAAAATGACATTTCAAAATCTTTAAATCGTCATATCTCGTTAACCGAGCGTCTAAACAGGTCAAAACTTGCAAAATTCAAAATTCTCTAATAACAAAACTACAAGTCCAAAACTTATAGAAAATACATTTTTGTGCTCTGTGAGTCGATATCCTTCGCATACAATTCAATTGGAGTTGAAAAATTCATTTTTGAAGAAAATGACATTTCAAAATCTTTAAATCGTCATATCTCGTTAACCGAGCGTCTAAACAGGTCAAAACTTGCAAAATTCAAAATTCTCTAATAACAAAACTACATGTCCAAAACTTATAGAAAATACATTTTTGTGATCTGTGAGTCGATATCCTTCGCATACAATTCAATTGGAGTTGAAAAATTCATTTTTGAAGAAAATGACATTTCAAAATCTTTAAATCGTCATATCTCGTTAACCGAGCGTCTAAACAGGTCAAAACTTGCAAAATTCAAAATTCTCTAAAAACAAAACTACAAGTCCAAAACTTATAGAAAATACATTTTTGTGCTCTGTGAGTCGATATCCTTCGCATACAATTCAATTGGAGTTGAAAAATTCATTTTTGAAGAAAATGACATTTCAAAATCTTTAAATCGTCATATCTCGTTAACCGAGCGTCTAAACAGGTCAAAACTTGCAAAATTCAAAATTCTCTAATAACAAAACTACATGTCCAAAACTTATAGAAAATACATTTTTGTGCTCTGTGAGTGGATATCCTTCGCATACAATTCAATTGGAGTTGAAAAATTCATTTTTGAAGAAAATGACATTTCAAAATCTTTAAATCGTCATATCTCGTTAACCGAGCGTCTAAACAGGTCAAAACTTGCAAAATTCAAAATTCTCTAAAAACAAAACTACAAGTCCAAAACTTATAGAAAATACATTTTTGTGCTCTGTGAGTCGATATCCTTCGCATACAATTCAAATGGAGTTGAAAAATTCATTTTTGAAGAAAATGACATTTCAAAATCTTTAAATCGTCATATCTCGTTAACCGAGCGTCTAAACAGGTCAAAACTTGCAAAATTCAAAATTCTCTAAAAACAAAACTACATGTCCAAAACTTATAGAAAATACATTTTTGTGCTCTGTGAGTCGATATCCTTCGCATACAATTCAATTGGAGTTGAAAAATTCATTTTTGAAGAAAATGACATTTCAAAATCTTTAAATCGTCATATCTCGTTAACCGAGCGTCTAAACAGGTCAAAACTTGCAAAATTCAAAATTCTCTAAAAACAAAACTACAAGTCCAAAACTTATAGAAAATACATTTTTGTGATCTGTGAGTCGATATCCTTCGCATACAATTCAATTGGAGTTGAAAAATTCATTTTTGAAGAAAATGACATTTCAAAATCTTTAAATCGTCATATCTCGTTAACCGAGCGTCTAAACAGGTCAAAACTTGCAAAATTCAAAATTCTCTAAAAACAAAACTACAAGTCCAAAACTTATAGAAAATACATTTTTGTGATCTGTGAGTCGATATCCTTCGCATACAATTCAATTGGAGTTGAAAAATTAATTTTTGAAGAAAATGACATTTCAAAATCTTTAAATCGTCATATCTCGTTAACCGAGCGTCTAAACAGGTCAAAACTTGCAAAATTCAAAATTCTCTAAAAACAAAACTACATGTCCAAAACTTATAGAAAATACATTTTTGTGCTCTGTGAGTCGATATCCTTCGCATACAATTCAATTGGAGTTGAAAAATTCATTTTTGAAGAAAATGACATTTCAAAATCTTTAAATCGTCATATCTCGTTAACCGAGCGTCTAAACAGGTCAAAACTTGCAAAATTCAAAATTCTCTAAAAACAAAACTACAAGTCCAAAACTTATAGAAAATACATTTTTGTGCTCTGTGAGTCGATATCCTTCGCATACAATTCAATTGGAGTTGAAAAATTCATTTTTGAAGAAAATGACATTTCAAAATCTTCAAATCGTCATATCTCGTTAACCGAGCGTCTAAACAGGTCAAAACTTGCAAAATTCAAAATTCTCTAAAAACAAAACTACAAGTCCAAAACTTATAGAAAATACATTTTTGAGCTCTGTGAGTCGATATCCTTCGCATACAATTCAATTGGAGTTGAAAAATTCATTTTTGAAGAAAATGACATTTCAAAATCTTTAAATCGTCATATCTCGTTAACCGAGCGTCTAAACAGGTCAAAACTTGCAAAATTCAAAATTCTCTAAAAACAAAACTACAAGTCCAAAACTTATAGAAAATACATTTTTGTGCTCTGTGAGTCGATATCCTTCGCATACAATTCAATTGGAGTTGAAAAATTCATTTTTGAAGAAAATGACATTTCAAAATCTTCAAATCGTCATATCTCGTTAACCGAGCGTCTAAACAGGTCAAAACTTGCAAAATTCAAAATTCTCTAAAAACAAAACTACAAGTCCAAAACTTATAGAAAATACATTTTTGTGCTCTGTGAGTCGATATCCTTCGCATACAATTCAATTGGAGTTGAAAAATTCATTTTTGAAGAAAATGACATTTCAAAATCTTTAAATCGTCATATCTCGTTAACCGAGCGTCTAAACAGGTCAAAACTTGCAAAATTCAAAATTCTCTAAAAACAAAACTACAAGTCCAAAACTTATAGAAAATACATTTTTGTGATCTGTGAGTCGATATCCTTCGCATACAATTCAATTGGAGTTGAAAAATTCATTTTTGAAGAAAATGACATTTCAAAATCTTTAAATCGTCATATCTCGTTAACCGAGCGTCTAAACGGTCAAAACTTGCAAAATTCAAAATTCTCTAAAAACAAAACTACAAGTCCAAAACTTATAGAAAATACATTTTTGTGATCTGTGAGTCGATATCCTTCGCATACAATTCAATTGGAGTTGAAAAATTCATTTTTGAAGAAAATGACATTTCAAAATCTTTAAATCGTCATATCTCGTTAACCGAGCGTCTAAACAGGTCAAAACTTGCAAAATTCAAAATTCTCTAAAAACAAAACTACAAGTCCAAAACTTATAGAAAATACATTTTTGTGATCTGTGAGTCGATATCCTTCGCATACAATTCAATTGGAGTTGAAAAATTCATTTTTGAAGAAAATGACATTTCAAAATCTTTAAATCGTCATATCTCGTTAACCGAGCGTCTAAACAGGTCAAAACTTGCAAAATTCAAAATTCTCTAAAAACAAAACTACAAGTCCAAAACTTATAGAAAATACATTTTTGTGATCTGTGAGTCGATATCCTTCGCATACAATTCAATTGGAGTTGAAAAATTCATTTTTGAAGAAAATGACATTTCAAAATCTTTAAATCGTCATATCTCATTAACCGAGCGTCTAAACAGGTCAAAACTTGCAAAATTCAAAATTCTCTAAAAACAAAACTACAAGTCCAAAACTTATAGAAAATACATTTTTGTGATCTGTGAGTCGATATCCTTCGCATACAATTCAATTGGAGTTGAAAAATTCATTTTTGAAGAAAATGACATTTCAAAATCTTTAAATCGTCATATCTCGTTAACCGAGCGTCTAAACAGGTCAAAACTTGCGAAATTCAAAATTCTCTAATAATAAAACTACATGTCCAAAACTTATAGAAAATACATTTTTGTGCTCTGTGAGTCGATATCCTTTGCATACAATTCAATTGGAGTTGAAAAATTCATTTTTGAAGAAAATGACATTTCAAAATCTTTAAATCGTCATATCTCGTTAACCGAGCGTCTAAACAGGTCAAAACTTGCAAAATTCAAAAATTCTCTAAAAACAAAACTACAAGTCCAAAACTTATAGAAAATACATTTTTGTGCTCTGTGAGTCGATATCCTTCGCATACAATTCAATTGGAGTTGAAAAATTCATTTTTGAAGAAAATGACATTTCAAAATCTTTAAATCGTCATATCTCGTTAACCGAGCGTCTAAACAGGTCAAAACTTGCAAAATTCAAAATTCTCTAAAAACAAAACTACAAGTCCAAAACTTATAGAAAATACATTTTTGTGATCTGTGAGTCGATATCCTTCGCATACAATTCAATTGGAGTTGAAAAATTCATTTTTGAAGAAAATGACATTTCAAAATCTTTAAATCGTCATATCTCGTTAACCGAGCGTCTAAACAGGTCAAAACTTGCAAAATTCAAAATTCTCTAAAAACAAAACTACAAGTCCAAAACTTATAGAAAATACATTTTTGTGATCTGTGAGTCGATATCCTTCGCATACAATTCAATTGGAGTTGAAAAATTCATTTTTGAAGAAAATGACATTTCAAAATCTTTAAATCGTCATATCTCGTTAACCGAGCGTCTAAACAGGTCAAAACTTGCAAAATTCAAAATTCTCTAAAAACAAAACTACAAGTCCAAAACTTATAGAAAATACATTTTTGTGATCTGTGAGTCGATATCCTTCGCATACAATTCAATTGGAGTTGAAAAATTCATTTTTGAAGAAAATGACATTTCAAAATCTTTAAATCGTCATATCTCGTTAACCGAGCGTCTAAACAGGTCAAAACTTGCAAAATTCAAAATTCTCTAAAAACAAAACTACAAGTCCAAAACTTATAGAAAATACATTTTTGTGATCTGTGAGTCGATATCCTTCGCATACAATTCAATTGGAGTTGAAAAATTCATTTTTGAAGAAAATGACATTTCAAAATCTTTAAATCGTCATATCTCGTTAACCGAGCGTCTAAACAGGTCAAAACTTGCAAAATTCAAAATTCTCTAAAAACAAAACTACAAGTCCAAAACTTATAGAAAATACATTTTTGTGCTCTGTGAGTCGATATCCTTCGCATACAATTCAATTGGAGTTGAAAAATTCATTTTTGAAGAAAATGACATTTCAAAATCTTTAAATCGTCATATCTCGTTAACCGAGCGTCTAAACAGGTCAAAACTTGCAAAATTCAAAATTCTCTAAAAACAAAACTACATGTCCAAAACTTATAGAAAATACATTTTTGTGCTCTGTGAGTCGATATCCTTCGCATACAATTCAATTGGAGTTGAAAAATTCATTTTTGAAGAAAATGACATTTCAAAATCTTCAAATCGTCATATCTCGTTAACCGAGCGTCTAAACAGGTCAAAACTTGCAAAATTCAAAATTCTCTAAAAACAAAACTACAAGTCCAAAACTTATAGAAAATACATTTTTGTGCTCTGTGAGTCGATATCCTTCGCATACAATTCAATTGGAGTTGAAAAATTCATTTTTGAAGAAAATGACATTTCAAAATCTTTAAATCTTCATATCTCGTTAACCGAGCGTCTAAACAGGTCAAAACTTGCAAAATTCAAAATTCTCTAAAAACAAAACTACAAGTCCAAAACTTATAGAAAATACATTTTTGTGATCTGTGAGTCGATATCCTTCGCATACAATTCAATTGGAGTTGAAAAATTCATTTTTGAAGAAAATGACATTTCAAAATCTTTAAATCGTCATATCTCGTTAACCGAGCGTCTAAACAGGTCAAAACTTGCAAAATTCAAAATTCTCTAAAAACAAAACTACATGTCCAAAACTTATAGAAAATACATTTTTGTGCTCTGTGAGTCGATATCCTTCGCATACAATTCAATTGGAGTTGAAAAATTCATTTTTGAAGAAAATGACATTTCAAAATCTTTAAATCGTCATATCTCGTTAACCGAGCGTCTAAACAGGTCAAAACTTGCAAAATTCAAAATTCTCTAAAAACAAAATTACAAGTCCAAAACTTATAGAAAATACATTTTTGTGATCTGTGAGTCGATATCCTTCGCATACAATTCAATTGGAGTTGAAAAATTCATTTTTGAAGAAAATGACATTTCAAAATCTTTAAATCGTCATATCTCGTTAACCGAGCGTCTAAACAGGTCAAAACTTGCAAAATTCAAAATTCTCTAAAAACAAAACTACAAGTCCAAAACTTATAGAAAATACATTTTTGTGATCTGTGAGTCGATATCCTTCGCATACAATTCAATTGGAGTTGAAAAATTCATTTTTGAAGAAAATGACATTTCAAAATCTTTAAATCGTCATATCTCGTTAACCGAGCGTCTAAACAGGTCAAAACTTGCAAAATTCAAAATTCTCTAAAAACAAAACTACAAGTCCAAAACTTATAGAAAATACATTTTTGTGATCTGTGAGTCGATATCCTTCGCATACAATTCAATTGGAGTTGAAAAATTCATTTTTGAAGAAAATGACATTTCAAAATCTTTAAATCGTCATATCTCGTTAACCGAGCGTCTAAACAGGTCAAAACTTGCAAAATTCAAAATTCTCTAAAAACAAAACTACAAGTCCAAAACTTATAGAAAATACATTTTTGTGATCTGTGAGTCGATATCCTTCGCATACAATTCAATTGGAGTTGAAAAATGAATTTTTGAAGAAAATGACATTTCAAAATCTTTAAATCGTCATATCTCGTTAACCGAGCGTCTAAACAGGTCAAAACTTGCAAAATTCAAAATTCTCTAAAAACAAAACTACAAGTCCAAAACTTATAGAAAATACATTTTTGTGCTCTGTGAGTCGATATCCTTCGCATACAATTCAATTGGAGTTGAAAAATTCATTTTTGAAGAAAATGACATTTCAAAATCTTTAAATCGTCATATCTCGTTAACCGAGCGTCTAAACAGGTCAAAACTTGCAAAATTCAAAATTCTCTAAAAACAAAACTACAAGTCCAAAACTTATAGAAAATACATTTTTGTGCTCTGTGAGTCGATATCCTTCGCATACAATTCAATTGGAGTTGAAAAATTCATTTTTGAAGAAAATGACATTTCAAAATCTTTAAATCGTCATATCTCGTTAACCGAGCGTCTAAACAGGTCAAAACTTGCAAAATTCAAAATTCTCTAAAAACAAAACTACAAGTCCAAAACTTATAGAAAATACATTTTTGTGCTCTGTGAGTCGATATCCTTCGCATACAATTCAATTGGAGTTGAAAAATTCATTTTTGAAGAAAATGACATTTCAAAATCTTTAAATCGTCATATCTCGTTAACCGAGCGTCTAAACAGGTCAAAACTTGCAAAATTCAAAATTCTCTAAAAACAAAACTACAAGTCCAAAACTTATAGAAAATACATTTTTGTGCTCTGTGAGTCGATATCCTTCGCATACAATTCAATTGGAGTTGAAAAATTCATTTTTGAAGAAAATGACATTTCAAAATCTTTAAATCGTCATATCTCGTTAACCGAGCGTCTAAACAGGTCAAAACTTGCAAAATTCAAAATTCTCTAAAAACAAAACTACATGTCCAAAACTTATAGAAAATACATTTTTGTGCTCTGTGAGTCGATATCCTTCGCATACAATTCAATTGGAGTTTAAAAATTCATTTTTGAAGAAAATGACATTTCAAAATCTTCAAATCGTCATATCTCGTTAACCGAGCGTCTAAACAGGTCAAAACTTGCAAAATTCAAAATTCTCTAAAAACAAAACTACAAGTCCAAAACTTATAGAAAATACCTTTTTGTGCTCTGTGAGTCGATATCCTTCGCATACAATTCAATTGGAGTTGAAAAATTCATTTTTGAAGAAAATGACATTTCAAAATCTTTAAATCGTCATATTTCGTTAACCGAGCGTCTAAACAGGTCAAAACTTGCAAAATTCAAAATTCTCTAAAAACAAAACTACAAGTCCAAAACTTATAGAAAATACATTTTTTTGCTCTGTGAGTCGATATCCTTTGCATACAATTCAATTGGAGTTGAAAAATTCATTTTTGAAGAAAATGACATTTCAAAATCTTTAAATCGTCATATCTCGTTAACCGAGCGTCTAAACAGGTCAAAACTTGCAAAATTCAAAATTCTCTAAAAACAAAACTACATGTCCAAAACTTATAGAAAATACATTTTTGTGCTCTGTGAGTCGATATCCTTCGCATACAATTCAATTGGAGTTGAAAAATTCATTTTTGAAGAAAATGACATTTCAAAATCTTCAAATCGTCATATCTCGATAACCGAGCGTCTAAACAGGTCAAAACTTGCAAAATTCAAAATTCTCTAAAAACAAAACTACAAGTCCAAAACTTATAGAAAATACATTTTTGTGATCTGTGAGTCGATATCCTTCGCATACAATTCAATTGGAGTTGAAAAATTCATTTTTGAAGAAAATGACATTTCAAAATCTTTAAATCGTCATATCTCGTTAACCGAGCGTCTAAACAGGTCAAAACTTGCAAAATTCAAAATTCTCTAAAAACAAAACTACATGTCCAAAACTTATAAAAAATACATTTTTGTGCTCTGTGAGTCGATATCCTTCGCATACAATTCAATTGGAGTTGAAAAATTCATTTTTGAAGAAAATGACATTTCAAAATCTTTAAATCGTCATATCTCGTTAACCGAGCGTCTAAACAGGTCAAAACTTGCAAAATTCAAAATTCTCTAAAAACAAAACTACAAGTCCAAAACTTATAGAAAATACATTTTTGTGATCTGTGAGTCGATATCCTTCGCATACAATTCAATTGGAGTTGAAAAATTCATTTTTGAAGAAAATGACATTTCAAAATCTTTAAATCGTCATATCTCGTTAACCGAGCGTCTAAACAGGTCAAAACTTGCAAAATTCAAAATTCTCTAAAAACAAAACTACAAGTCCAAAACTTATAGAAAATACATTTTTGTGCTCTGTGAGTCGATATCCTTCGCATACAATTCAATTGGAGTTGAAAAATTCATTTTTGAAGAAAATGACATTTCAAAATCTTTAAATCGTCATATCTCGTTAACCGAGCGTCTAAACAGGTCAAAACTTGCAAAATTCAAAATTCTCTAAAAACAAAACTACAAGTCCAAAACTTATAGAAAATACATTTTTGTGATCTGTGAGTGGATATCCTTCGCATACAATTCAATTGGAGTTGAAAAATTCATTTTTGAAGAAAATGACATTTCAAAATCTTTAAATCGTCATATCTCGTTAACCGAGCGTCTAAACAGGTCAAAACTTGCAAAATTCAAAATTCTCTAAAAACAAAACTACAAGTCCAAAACTTATAGAAAATACATTTTTGTGCTCTGTGAGTCGATATCCTTCGCATACAATTCAATTGGAGTTGAAAAATTCATTTTTGAAGAAAATGACATTTCAAAATCTTTAAATCGTCATATCTCGTTAACCGAGCGTCTAAACAGGTCAAAACTTGCAAAATTCAAAATTCTCTAAAAACAAAACTACAAGTCCAAAACTTATAGAAAATACATTTTTGTGCTCTGTGAGTCGATATCCTTCGCATACAATTCAATTGGAGTTGAAAAATTCATTTTTGAAGAAAATGACATTTCAAAATCTTTAAATCGTCATATCTCGTTAACCGAGCGTCTAAACAGGTCAAAACTTGCAAAATTCAAAATTCTCTAAAAACAAAACTACAAGTCCAAAACTTATAGAAAATACATTTTTGTGATCTGTGAGTGGATATCCTTCGCATACAATTCAATTGGAGTTGAAAAATTCATTTTTGAAGAAAATGACATTTCAAAATCTTTAAATCGTCATATCTCGTTAACCGAGCGTCTAAACAGGTCAAAACTTGCAAAATTCAAAATTCTCTAAAAACAAAACTACATGTCCAAAACTTATAGAAAATACATTTTTGTGCTCTGTGAGTCGATATCCTTCGCATACAATTCAATTGGAGTTGAAAAATTCATTTTTGAAGAAAATGACATTTCAAAATCTTTAAATCGTCATATCTCGTTAACCGAGCGTCTAAACAGGTCAAAACTTGCAAAATTCAAAATTCTCTAAAAACAAAACTACAAGTCCAAAACTTATAGAAAATACATTTTTGTGATCTGTGAGTCGATATCCTTCGCATACAATTCAATTGGAGTTGAAAAATTCATTTTTGAAGAAAATGACATTTCAAAATCTTTAAATCGTCATATCTCGTTAACCGAGCGTCTAAACAGGTCAAAACTTGCAAAATTCAAAATTCTCTAAAAACAAAACTACAAGTCCAAAACTTATAGAAAATACATTTTTGTGATCTGTGAGTCGATATCCTTCGCATACAATTCAATTGGAGTTGAAAAATTCATTTTTGAAGAAAATGATATTTCAAAATCTTTAAATCGTCATATCTCGTTAACCGAGCGTCTAAACAGGTCAAAACTTGCAAAATTCAAAATTCTCTAAAAACAAAACTACAAGTCCAAAACTTATAGAAAATACATTTTTGTGATCTGTGAGTCGATATCCTTCGCATACAATTCAATTGGAGTTGAAAAATTCATTTTTGAAGAAAATGACATTTCAAAATCTTTAAATCGTCATATCTCGTTAACCGAGCGTCTAAACAGGTCAAAACTTGCAAAATTCAAAATTCTCTAAAAACAAAACTACATGTCCAAAACTTATAGAAAATACATTTTTGTGCTCTGTGAGTCGATATCCTTCGCATACAATTCAATTGGAGTTGAAAAATTCATTTTTGAAGAAAATGAAATTTCAAAATCTTTAAATCGTCATATCTCGTTAACCGAGCGTCTAAACAGGTCAAAACTTGCAAAATTCAAAATTCTCTAAAAACAAAACTACAAGTCCAAAACTTATAGAAAATACATTTTTGTGATCTGTGAGTCGATATCCTTCGCATACAATTCAATTGGAGTTGAAAAATTCATTTTTGAAGAAAATGACATTTCAAAATCTTTAAATCGTCATATCTCGTTAACCGAGCGTCTAAACAGGTCAAAACTTGCAAAATTCAAAATTCTCTAAAAACAAAACTACAAGTCCAAAACTTATAGAAAATACATTTTTGTGATCTGTGAGTCGATATCCTTCGCATACAATTCAATTGGAGTTGAAAAATTCATTTTTGAAGAAAATGACATTTCAAAATCTTTAAATCGTCATATCTCGTTAACCGAGCGTCTAAACAGGTCAAAACTTGCAAAATTCAAAATTCTCTAAAAACAAAACTACAAGTCCAAAACTTATAGAAAATACATTTTTGTGATCTGTGAGTCGATATCCTTCGCATACAATTCAATTGGAGTTGAAAAATTCATTTTTGAAGAAAATGACATTTCAAAATCTTTAAATCGTCATATCTCGTTAACCGAGCGTCTAAACAGGTCAAAACTTGCAAAATTCAAAATTCTCTAAAAACAAAACTACAAGTCCAAAACTTATAGAAAATACATTTTTGTGATCTGTGAGTCGATATCCTTCGCATACAATTCAATTGGAGTTGAAAAATTCATTTTTGAAGAAAATGACATTTCAAAATCTTTAAATCGTCATATCTCGTTAACCGAGCGTCTAAACAGGTCAAAACTTGCAAAATTCAAAATTCTCTAAAAACAAAACTACAAGTCCAAAACTTATAGAAAATACATTTTTGTGCTCTGTGAGTCGATATCCTTCGCATACAATTCAATTGGAGTTGAAAAATTCATTTTTGAAGAAAATGACATTTCAAAATCTTTAAATCGTCATATCTCGTTAACCGAGCGTCTAAACAGGTCAAAACTTGCAAAATTCAAAATTCTCTAAAAACAAAACTACATGTCCAAAACTTATAGAAAATACATTTTTGTGCTCTGTGAGTCGATATCCTTCGCATACAATTCAATTGGAGTTGAAAAATTCATTTTTGAAGAAAATGACATTTCAAAATCTTCAAATCGTCATATCTCGTTAACCGAGCGTCTAAACAGGTCAAAACTTGCAAAATTCAAAATTCTCTAAAAACAAAACTACAAGTCCAAAACTTATAGAAAATACATTTTTGTGCTCTGTGAGTCGATATCCTTCGCATACAATTCAATTGGAGTTGAAAAATTCATTTTTGAAGAAAATGACATTTCAAAATCTTTAAATCGTCATATCTCGTTAACCGAGCGTCTAAACAGGTCAAAACTTGCAAAATTCAAAATTCTCTAAAAACAAAACTACAAGTCCAAAACTTATAGAAAATACATTTTTGTGATCTGTGAGTCGATATCCTTCGCATACAATTCAATTGGAGTTGAAAAATTCATTTTTGAAGAAAATGACATTTCAAAATCTTTAAATCGTCATAATCTCGTTAACCGAGCGTCTAAACAGGTCAAAACTTGCAAAATTCAAAATTCTCTAAAAACAAAACTACAAGTCCAAAACTTATAGAAAATACATTTTTGTGATCTGTGAGTCGATATCCTTCGCATACAATTCAATTGGAGTTGAAAAATTCATTTTTGAAGAAAATGACATTTCAAAATCTTTAAATCGTCATATCTCGTTAACCGAGCGTCTAAACAGGTCAAAACTTGCAAAATTCAAAATTCTCTAAAAACAAAACTACAAGTCCAAAACTTATAGAAAATACATTTTTGTGATCTGTGAGTCGATATCCTTCGCATACAATTCAATTGGAGTTGAAAAATTCATTTTTGAAGAAAATGACATTTCAAAATCTTTAAATCGTCATATCTCGTTAACCGAGCGTCTAAACAGGTCAAAACTTGCAAAATTCAAAATTCTCTAAAAACAAAACTACAAGTCCAAAACTTATAGAAAATACATTTTTGTGATCTGTGAGTCGATATCCTTCGCATACAATTCAATTGGAGTTGAAAAATTCATTTTTGAAGAAAATGACATTTCAAAATCTTTAAATCGTCATATCTCGTTAACCGAGCGTCTAAACAGGTCAAAACTTGCAAAATTCAAAATTCTCTAAAAACAAAACTACAAGTCCAAAACTTATAGAAAATACATTTTTGTGATCTGTGAGTCGATATCCTTCGCATACAATTCAATTGGAGTTGAAAAATTCATTTTTGAAGAAAATGACATTTCAAAATCTTTAAATCGTCATATCTCGTTAACCGAGCGTCTAAACAGGTCAAAACTTGCAAAATTCAAAATTCTCTAAAAACAAAACTACAAGTCCAAAACTTATAGAAAATACATTTTTGTGCTCTGTGAGTCGATATCCTTCGCATACAATTCAATTGGAGTTGAAAAATTCATTTTTGAAGAAAATGACATTTCAAAATCTTTAAATCGTCATATCTCGTTAACCGAGCGTCTAAACAGGTCAAAACTTGCAAAATTCAAAATTCTCTAAAAACAAAACTACAAGTCCAAAACTTATAGAAAATACATTTTTGTGATCTGTGAGTCGATATCCTTCGCATACAATTCAATTGGAGTTGAAAAATTCATTTTTGAAGAAAATGACATTTCAAAATCTTTAAATCGTCATATCTCGTTAACCGAGCGTCTAAACAGGTCAAAACTTGCAAAATTCAAAATTCTCTAAAAACAAAACTACAAGTCCAAAACTTATAGAAAATACATTTTTGTGATCTGTGAGTCGATATCCTTCGCATACAATTCAATTGGAGTTGAAAAATTCATTTTTGAAGAAAATGACATTTCAAAATCTTTAAATCGTCATATCTCGTTAACCGAGCGTCTAAACAGGTCAAAACTTGCAAAATTCAAAATTCTCTAAAAACAAAACTACAAGTCCAAAACTTATAGAAAATACATTTTTGTGATCTGTGAGTCGATATCCTTCGCATACAATTCAATTGGAGTTGAAAAATTCATTTTTGAAGAAAATGACATTACAAAATCTTTAAATCGTCATATCTCGTTAACCGAGCGTCTAAACAGGTCAAAACTTGCAAAATTCAAAATTCTCTAAAAACAAAACTACAAGTCCAAAACTTATAGAAAATACATTTTTGTGATCTGTGAGTCGATATCCTTCGCATACAATTCAATTGGAGTTGAAAAATTCATTTTTGAAGAAAATGACATTTCAAAATCTTTAAATCGTCATATCTCGTTAACCGAGCGTCTAAACAGGTCAAAACTTGCAAAATTCAAAATTCTCTAAAAACAAAACTACAAGTCCAAAACTTATAGAAAATACATTTTTGTGATCTGTGAGTCGATATCCTTCGCATACAATTCAATTGGAGTTGAAAAATTCATTTTTGAAGAAAATGACATTTCAAAATCTTTAAATCGTCATATCTCGTTAACCGAGCGTCTAAACAGGTCAAAACTTGCAAAATTCAAAATTCTCTAAAAACAAAACTACAAGTCCAAAACTTATAGAAAATACATTTTTGTGATCTGTGAGTCGATATCCTTCGCATACAATTCAATTGGAGTTGAAAAATTCATTTTTGAAGAAAATGACATTTCAAAATCTTTAAATCGTCATATCTCGTTAACCGAGCGTCTAAACAGGTCAAAACTTGCAAAATTCAAAATTCTCTAAAAACAAAACTACAAGTCCAAAACTTATAGAAAATACATTTTTGTGATCTGTGAGTCGATATCCTTCGCATACAATTCAATTGGAGTTGAAAAATTCATTTTTGAAGAAAATGACATTTCAAAATCTTTAAATCGTCATATCTCGTTAACCGAGCGTCTAAACAGGTCAAAACTTGCAAAATTCAAAATTCTCTAAAAACAAAACTACAAGTCCAAAACTTATAGAAAATACATTTTTGTGATCTGTGAGTCGATATCCTTCGCATACAATTCAATTGGAGTTGAAAAATTCATTTTTGAAGAAAATGACATTTCAAAATCTTTAAATCGTCATATCTCGTTAACCGAGCGTCTAAACAGGTCAAAACTTGCAAAATTCAAAATTCTCTAAAAACAAAACTACAAGTCCAAAACTTATAGAAAATACATTTTTGTGATCTGTGAGTCGATATCCTTCGCATACAATTCAATTGGAGTTGAAAAATTCATTTTTGAAGAAAATGACATTTCAAAATCTTTAAATCGTCATATCTCGTTAACCGAGCGTCTAAACAGGTCAAAACTTGCAAAATTCAAAATTCTCTAAAAACAAAACTACAAGTCCAAAACTTATAGAAAATACATTTTTGTGATCTGTGAGTCGATATCCTTCGCATACAATTCAATTGGAGTTGAAAAATTCATTTTTGAAGAAAATGACATTTCAAAATCTTTAAATCGTCATATCTCGTTAACCGAGCGT
This sequence comes from Episyrphus balteatus, assembly GCF_945859705.1. Lineage (NCBI taxonomy): Eukaryota > Metazoa > Arthropoda > Insecta > Diptera > Syrphidae > Episyrphus > Episyrphus balteatus. The sequence continues at coordinate 38,741,743 of NC_079135.1, forward strand.
CTAAACAGGTCAAAACTTGCAAAATTCAAAATTCTCTAAAAACAAAACTACATGTCCAAAACTTATAGAAAATACATTTTTGTGCTCTGTGAGTCGATATCCTTCGCATACAATTCAATTGGAGTTGAAAAATTCATTTTTGAAGAAAATGACATTTCAAAATCTTCAAATCGTCATATCTCGTTAACCGAGCGTCTAAACAGGTCAAAACTTGCAAAATTCAAAATTCTCTAAAAACAAAACTACAAGTCCAAAACTTATAGAAAATACATTTTTGTGCTCTGTGAGTCGATATCCTTCGCATACAATTCAATTGGAGTTGAAAAATTCATTTTTGAAGAAAATGACATTTCAAAATCTTTAAATCGTCATATCTCGTTAACCGAGCGTCTAAACAGGTCAAAACTTGCAAAATTCAAAATTCTCTAAAAACAAAACTACATGTCCAAAACTTATAGAAAATACATTTTTGTGCTCTGTGAGTCGATATCCTTCGCATACAATTCAATTGGAGTTGAAAAATTCATTTTTGAAGAAAATGACATTTCAAAATCTTCAAATCGTCATATCTCGTTAACCGAGCGTCTAAACAGGTCAAAACTTGCAAAATTCAAAATTCTCTAAAAACAAAACTACAAGTCCAAAACTTATAGAAAATACATTTTTGTGATCTGTGAGTCGATATCCTTCGCATACAATTCAATTTGGAGTTGAAAAATTCATTTTTGAAGAAAATGACATTTCAAAATCTTTAAATCGTCATATCTCGTTAACCGAGCGTCTAAACAGGTCAAAACTTGCAAAATTCAAAATTCTCTAAAAACAAAACTACATGTCCAAAACTTATAGAAAATACATTTTTGTGCTCTGTGAGTCGATATCCTTCGCATACAATTCAATTGGAGTTGAAAAATTCATTTTTGAAGAAAATGACATTTCAAAATCTTTAAATCGTCATATCTCGTTAACCGAGCGTCTAAACAGGTCAAAACTTGCAAAATTCAAAATTCTCTAAAAACAAAACTACAAGTCCAAAACTTATAGAAAATACATTTTTGTGATCTGTGAGTCGATATCCTTCGCATACAATTCAATTGGAGTTGAAAAATTCATTTTTGAAGAAAATGACATTTCAAAATCTTTAAATCGTCATATCTCGTTAACCGAGCGTCTAAACAGGTCAAAACTTGCAAAATTCAAAATTCTCTAAAAACAAAACTACAAGTCCAAAACTTTTAGAAAATACATTTTTGTGATCTGTGAGTCGATATCCTTCGCATACAATTCAATTGGAGTTGAAAAATTCATTTTTGAAGAAAATGACATTTCAAAATCTTTAAATCGTCATATCTCGTTAACCGAGCGTCTAAACAGGTCAAAACTTGCAAAATTCAAAATTCTCTAAAAACAAAACTACATGTCCAAAACTTATAGAAAATACATTTTTGTGCTCTGTGAGTCGATATCCTTCGCATACAATTTAATTGGAGTTGAAAAATTCATTTTTGAAGAAAATGACATTTCAAAATCTTCAAATCGTCATATCTCGTTAACCGAGCGTCTAAACAGGTCAAAACTTGCAAAATTCAAAATTCTCTAAAAACAAAACTACAAGTCCAAAACTTATAGAAAATACATTTTTGTGCTCTGTGAGTCGATATCCTTCGCATACAATTCAATTGGAGTTGAAAAATTCATTTTTGAAGAAAATGACATTTCAAAATCTTTAAATCGTCATATCTCGTTAACCGAGCGTCTAAACAGGTCAAAACTTGCAAAATTCAAAATTCTCTAAAAACAAAACTACAAGTCCAAAACTTATAGAAAATACATTTTTGTGATCTGTGAGTCGATATCCTTCGAATACAATTCAATTGGAGTTGAAAAATTCATTTTTGAAGAAAATGACATTTCAAAATCTTTAAATCGTCATATCTCGTTAACCGAGCGTCTAAACAGGTCAAAACTTGCAAAATTCAAAATTCTCTAAAAACAAAACTACATGTCCAAAACTTATAGAAAATACATTTTTGTGCTCTGTGAGTCGATATCCTTCGCATACAATTCAATTGGAGTTGAAAAATTCATTTTTGAAGAAAATGACATTTCAAAATCTTTAAATCGTCATATCTCGTTAACCGAGCGTCTAAACAGGTCAAAACTTGCAAAATTCAAAATTCTCTAAAAACAAAACTACAAGTCCAAAACTTATAGAAAATACATTTTTGTGATCTGTGAGTCGATATCCTTCGCATACAATTCAATTGGAGTTGAAAAATTCATTTTTGAAGAAAATGACATTTCAAAATCTTCAAATCGTCATATCTCGTTAACCGAGCGTCTAAACAGGTCAAAACTTGCAAAATTCAAAATTCTCTAAAAACAAAACTACAAGTCCAAAACTTATAGAAAATACATTTTTGTGATCTGTGAGTCGATATCCTTCGCATACAATTCAATTGGAGTTGAAAAATTCATTTTTGAAGAAAATGACATTTCAAAATCTTTAAATCGTCATATCTCGTTAACCGAGCGTCTAAACAGGTCAAAACTTGCAAAATTCAAAATTCTCTAAAAACAAAACTACAAGTCCAAAACTTATAGAAAATACATTTTTGTGATCTGTGAGTCGATATCCTTCGCATACAATTCAATTGGAGTTGAAAAATTCATTTTTGAAGAAAATGACATTTCAAAATCTTTAAATCGTCATATCTCGTTAACCGAGCGTCTAAACAGGTCAAAACTTGCAAAATTCAAAATTCTCTAAAAACAAAACTACATGTCCAAAACTTATAGAAAATACATTTTTGTGCTCTGTGAGTCGATATCCTTCGCATACAATTCAATTGGAGTTGAAAAATTCATTTTTGAAGAAAATGACATTTCAAAATCTTTAAATCGTCATATCTCGTTAACCGAGCGTCTAAACAGGTCAAAACTTGCAAAATTCAAAATTCTCTAAAAACAAAACTACAAGTCCAAAACTTATAGAAAATACATTTTTGTGATCTGTGAGTCGATATCCTTCGCATACAATTCAATTGGAGTTGAAAAATTCATTTTTGAAGAAAATGACATTTCAAAATCTTCAAATCGTCATATCTCGTTAACCGAGCGTCTAAACAGGTCAAAACTTGCAAAATTCAAAATTCTCTAAAAACAAAACTACAAGTCCAAAACTTATAGAAAATACATTTTTGTGATCTGTGAGTCGATATCCTTCGCATACAATTCAATTGGAGTTGAAAAATTCATTTTTGAAGAAAATGACATTTCAAAATCTTTAAATCGTCATATCTCGTTAACCGAGCGTCTAAACAGGTCAAAACTTGCAAAATTCAAAATTCTCTAAAAACAAAACTACAAGTCCAAAACTTATAGAAAATACATTTTTGTGATCTGTGAGTCGATATCCTTCGCATACAATTCAATTGGAGTTGAAAAATTCATTTTTGAAGAAAATGACATTTCAAAATCTTTAAATCGTCATATCTCGTTAACCGAGCGTCTAAACAGGTCAAAACTTGCAAAATTCAAAATTCTCTAAAAACAAAACTACATGTCCAAAACTTATAGAAAATACATTTTTGTGCTCTGTGAGTCGATATCCTTCGCATACAATTCAATTGGAGTTGAAAAATTCATTTTTGAAGAAAATGACATTTCAAAATCTTTAAATCGTCATATCTCGTTAACCGAGCGTCTAAACAGGTCAAAACTTGCAAAATTCAAAATTCTCTAAAAACAAAACTACAAGTCCAAAACTTATAGAAAATACATTTTTGTGATCTGTGAGTCGATATCCTTCGCATACAATTCAATTGGAGTTGAAAAATTCATTTTTGAAGAAAATGACATTTCAAAATCTTTAAATCGTCATATCTCGTTAACCGAGCGTCTAAACAGGTCAAAACTTGCAAAATTCAAAATTCTCTAAAAACAAAACTACATGTCCAAAACTTATAGAAAATACATTTTTGTGCTCTGTGAGTCGATATCCTTCGCATACAATTCAATTGGAGTTGAAAAATTCATTTTTGAAGAAAATGACATTTCAAAATCTTTAAATCGTCATATCTCGTTAACCGAGCGTCTAAACAGGTCAAAACTTGCAAAATTCAAAATTCTCTAAAAACAAAACTACAAGTCCAAAACTTATAGAAAATACATTTTTGTGATCTGTGAGTCGATATCCTTCGCATACAATTCAATTGGAGTTGAAAAATTCATTTTTGAAGAAAATGACATTTCAAAATCTTTAAATCGTCATATCTCGTTAACCGAGCGTCTAAACAGGTCAAAACTTGCAAAATTCAAAATTCTCTAAAAACAAAACTACATGTCCAAAACTTATAGAAAATACATTTTTGTGCTCTGTGAGTCGATATCCTTCGCATACAATTCAATTGGAGTTGAAAAATTCATTTTTGAAGAAAATGACATTTCAAAATCTTTAAATCGTCATATCTCGTTAACCGAGCGTCTAAACAGGTCAAAACTTGCAAAATTCAAAATTCTCTAAAAACAAAACTACAAGTCAAAAACTTATAGAAAATACATTTTTGTGATCTGTGAGTCGATATCCTTCGCATACAATTCAATTGGAGTTGAAAAATTCATTTTTGAAGAAAATGACATTTCAAAATCTTTAAATCGTCATATCTCGTTAACCGAGCGTCTAAACAGGTCAAAACTTGCAAAATTCAAAATTCTCTAAAAACAAAACTACAAGTCAAAAACTTATAGAAAATACATTTTTGTGATCTGTGAGTCGATATCCTTCGCATACAATTCAATTGGAGTTGAAAAATTCATTTTTGAAGAAAATGACATTTCAAAATCTTTAAATCGTCATATCTCGTTAACCGAGCGTCTAAACAGGTCAAAACTTGCAAAATTCAAAATTCTCTAAAAACAAAACTACATGTCCAAAACTTATAGAAAATACATTTTTGTGCTCTGTGAGTCGATATCCTTCGCATACAATTCAATTGGAGTTGAAAAATTCATTTTTGAAGAAAATGACATTTCAAAATCTTTAAATCGTCATATCTCGTTAACCGAGCGTCTAAACAGGTCAAAACTTGCAAAATTCAAAATTCTCTAAAAACAAAACTACAAGTCCAAAACTTATAGAAAATACATTTTTGTGATCTGTGAGTCGATATCCTTCGCATACAATTCAATTGGAGTTGAAAAATTCATTTTTGAAGAAAATGACATTTCAAAATCTTCAAATCGTCATATCTCGTTAACCGAGCGTCTAAACAGGTCAAAACTTGCAAAATTCAAAATTCTCTAAAAACAAAACTACAAGTCCAAAACTTATAGAAAATACATTTTTGTGATCTGTGAGTCGATATCCTTCGCATACAATTCAATTGGAGTTGAAAAATTCATTTTTGAAGAAAATGACATTTCAAAATCTTTAAATCGTCATATCTCGTTAACCGAGCGTCTAAACAGGTCAAAACTTGCAAAATTCAAAATTCTCTAAAAACAAAACTACAAGTTAAAAACTTATAGAAAATACATTTTTGTGATCTGTGAGTCGATATCCTTCGCATACAATTCAATTGGAGTTGAAAAATTCATTTTTGAAGAAAATGACATTTCAAAATCTTTAAATCGTCATATCTCGTTAACCGAGCGTCTAAACAGGTCAAAACTTGCAAAATTCAAAATTCTCTAAAAACAAAACTACATGTCCAAAACTTATAGAAAATACATTTTTGTGCTCTGTGAGTCGATATCCTTCGCATACAATTCAATTGGAGTTGAAAAATTCATTTTTGAAGAAAATGACATTTCAAAATCTTTAAATCGTCATATCTCGTTAACCGAGCGTCTAAACAGGTCAAAACTTGCAAAATTCAAAATTCTCTAAAAACAAAACTACAAGTCCAAAACTTATAGAAAATACATTTTTGTGATCTGTGAGTCGATATCCTTCGCATACAATTCAATTGGAGTTGAAAAATTCATTTTTGAAGAAAATGACATTTCAAAATCTTTAAATCGTCATATCTCGTTAACCGAGCGTCTAAACAGGTCAAAACTTGCAAAATTCAAAATTCTCTAAAAACAAAACTACAAGTCCAAAACTTATAGAAAATACATTTTTGTGATCTGTGAGTCGATATCCTTCGCATACAATTCAATTGGAGTTGAAAAATTCATTTTTGAAGAAAATGACATTTCAAAATCTTTAAATCGTCATATCTCGTTAACCGAGCGTCTAAACAGGTCAAAACTTGCAAAATTCAAAATTCTCTAAAAACAAAACTACAAGTTAAAAACTTATAGAAAATACATTTTTGTGATCTGTGAGTCGATATCCTTCGCATACAATTCAATTGGAGTTGAAAAATTCATTTTTGAAGAAAATGACATTTCAAAATCTTTAAATCGTCATATCTCGTTAACCGAGCGTCTAAACAGGTCAAAACTTGCAAAATTCAAAATTCTCTAAAAACAAAACTACATGTCCAAAACTTATAGAAAATACATTTTTGTGCTCTGTGAGTCGATATCCTTCGCATACAATTCAATTGGAGTTGAAAAATTCATTTTTGAAGAAAATGACATTTCAAAATCTTTAAATCGTCATATCTCGTTAACCGAGCGTCTAAACAGGTCAAAACTTGCAAAATTCAAAATTCTCTAAAAACAAAACTACAAGTCCAAAACTTATAGAAAATACATTTTTGTGATCTGTGAGTCGATATCCTTCGCATACAATTCAATTGGAGTTGAAAAATTCATTTTTGAAGAAAATGACATTTCAAAATCTTTAAATCGTCATATCTCGTTAACCGAGCGTCTAAACAGGTCAAAACTTGCAAAATTCAAAATTCTCTATAAAACAAAACTACAAGTCCAAAACTTATAGAAAATACATTTTTGTGATCTGTGAGTCGATATCCTTCGCATACAATTCAATTGGAGTTGAAAAATTCATTTTTGAAGAAAATGACATTTCAAAATCTTTAAATCGTCATATCTCGTTAACCGAGCGTCTAAACAGGTCAAAACTTGCAAAATTCAAAATTCTCTAACAACAAAACTACAAGTCCAAAACTTATAGAAAATACATTTTTGTGCTCTGTGAGTCGATATCCTTCGCATACAATTCAATTGGAGTTGAAAAATTCATTTTTGAAGAAAATGACATTTCAAAATCTTTAAATCGTCATATCTCGTTAACCGAGCGTCTAAACAGGTCAAAACTTGCAAAATTCAAAATTCTCTAAAAACAAAACTACAAGTCCAAAACTTATAGAAAATACATTTTTGTGCTCTGTGAGTCGATATCCTTCGCATACAATTCAATTGGAGTTGAAAAATTCATTTTTGAAGAAAATGACATTTCAAAATCTTTAAATCGTCATATCTCGTTAACCGAGCGTCTAAACAGGTCAAAACTTGCAAAATTCAAAATTCTCTAACAACAAAACTACAAGTCCAAAACTTATAGAAAATACATTTTTGTGCTCTGCGAGTCGATATCCTTCGCATACAATTCAATTGGAGTTGAAAAATTCATTTTTGAAGAAAATGACATTTCAAAATCTTTAAATCGTCATATCTCGTTAACCGAGCGTCTAAACAGGTCAAAACTTGCAAAATTCAAAATTCTCTAAAAACAAAACTACAAGTCCAAAACTTATAGAAAATACATTTTTGTGATCTGTGAGTCGATATCCTTCGCATACAATTCAATTGGAGTTGAAAAATTCATTTTTGAAGAAAATGACATTTCAAAATCTTTAAATCGTCATATCTCGTTAACCGAGCGTCTAAACAGGTCAAAACTTGCAAAATTCAAAATTCTCTAAAAACAAAACTACAAGTCCAAAACTTATAGAAAATACATTTTTGTGATCTGTGAGTCGATATCCTTCGCATACAATTCAATTGGAGTTGAAAAATTCATTTTTGAAGAAAATGACATTTCAAAATCGTCATATCTCGTTAACCGAGCGTCTAAACAGGTCAAAACTTGCAAAATTCAAAATTCTCTAACAACAAAACTACAAGTCCAAAACTTATAGAAAATACATTTTTGTGCTCTGTGAGTCGATATCCTTCGCATACAATTCAATTGGAGTTGAAAAATTCATTTTTGAAGAAAATGACATTTCAAAATCTTTAAATCGTCATATCTCGTTAACCGAGCGTCTAAACAGGTCAAAACTTGCAAAATTCAAAATTCTCTAAAAACAAAACTACAAGTCCAAAACTTATAGAAAATACATTTTTGTGCTCTGTGAGTCGATATCCTTCGCATACAATTCAATTGGAGTTGAAAAATTCATTTTTGAAGAAAATGACATTTCAAAATCTTTAAATCGTCATATCTCGTTAACCGAGCGTCTAAACAGGTCAAAACTTGCAAAATTCAAAATTCTCTAACAACAAAACTACAAGTCCAAAACTTATAGAAAATACATTTTTGTGCTCTGTGAGTCGATATCCTTCGCATACAATTCAATTGGAGTTGAAAAATTCATTTTTGAAGAAAATGACATTTCAAAATCTTTAAATTGTCATATCTCGTTAACCGAGCGTCTAAACAGGTCAAAACTTGCAAAATTCAAAATTCTCTAAAAACAAAACTACAAGTCCAAAACTTATAGAAAATACATTTTTGTGCTCTGTGAGTCGATATCCTTCGCATACAATTCAATTGGAGTTGAAAAATTCATTTTTGAAGAAAATGACATTTCAAAATCTTTAAATCGTCATATCTCGTTAACCGAGCGTCTAAACAGGTCAAAACTTGCAAAATTCAAAATTCTCTAAAAACAAAACTACAAGTCCAAAACTTATAGAAAATACATTTTTGTGCTCTGTGAGTCGATATCCTTCGCATACAATTCAATTGGAGTTGAAAAATTCATTTTTGAAGAAAATGACATTTCAAAATCTTTAAATCGTCATATCTCGTTAACCGAGCGTCTAAACAGGTCAAAACTTGCAAAATTCAAAATTCTCTAACAACAAAACTACAAGTCCAAAACTTATAGAAAATACATTTTTGTGCTCTGTGAGTCGATATCCTTCGCATACAATTCAATTGGAGTTGAAAAATTCATTTTTGAAGAAAATGACATTTCAAAATCTTTAAATCGTCATATCTCGTTAACCGAGCGTCTAAACAGGTCAAAACTTGCAAAATTCAAAATTCTCTAAAAACAAAACTACAAGTCCAAAACTTATAGAAAATACATTTTTGTGATCTGTGAGTCGATATCCTTCGCATACAATTCAATTGGAGTTGAAAAATTCATTTTTGAAGAAAATGACATTTCAAAATCTTTAAATCGTCATATCTCGTTAACCGAGCGTCTAAACAGGTCAAAACTTGCAAAATTCAAAATTCTCTAAAAACAAAACTACAAGTCCAAAACTTATAGAAAATACATTTTTGTGCTCTGTGAGTCGATATCCTTCGCATACAATTCAATTGGAGTTGAAAAATTCATTTTTGAAGAAAATGACATTTCAAAATCTTTAAATTGTCATATCTCGTTAACCGAGCGTCTAAACAGGTCAAAACTTGCAAAATTCAAAATTCTCTAAAAACAAAACTACAAGTCCAAAACTTATAGAAAATACATTTTTGTGCTCTGTGAGTCGATATCCTTCGCATACAATTCAATTGGAGTTGAAAAATTCATTTTTGAAGAAAATGACATTTCAAAATCGTCATATCTCGTTAACCGAGCGTCTAAACAGGTCAAAACTTGCAAAATTCAAAATTCTCTAACAACAAAACTACAAGTCCAAAACTTATAGAAAATACATTTTTGTGCTCTGTGAGTCGATATCCTTCGCATACAATTCAATTGGAGTTGAAAAATTCATTTTTGAAGAAAATGACATTTCAAAATCTTTAAATTGTCATATCTCGTTAACCGAGCGTCTAAACAGGTCAAAACTTGCAAAATTCAAAATTCTCTAAAAACAAAACTACAAGTCCAAAACTTATAGAAAATACATTTTTGTGCTCTGTGAGTCGATATCCTTCGCATACAATTCAATTGGAGTTGAAAAATTCATTTTTGAAGAAAATGACATTTCAAAATCTTTAAATCGTCATATCTCGTTAACCGAGCGTCTAAACAGGTCAAAACTTGCAAAATTCAAAATTCTCTAAAAACAAAACTACAAGTCCAAAACTTATAGAAAATACATTTTTGTGCTCGGTGAGTCGATATCCTTCGCATACAATTCAATTGGAGTTGAAAAATTCATTTTTGAAGAAAATGACATTTCAAAATCTTTAAATCGTCATATCTCGTTAACCGAGCGTCTAAACAGGTCAAAACTTGCAAAATTCAAAATTCTCTAACAACAAAACTACAAGTCCAAAACTTATAGAAAATACATTTTTGTGCTCTGTGAGTCGATATCCTTCGCATACAATTCAATTGGAGTTGAAAAATTCATTTTTGAAGAAAATGACATTTCAAAATCTTTAAATCGTCATATCTCGTTAACCGAGCGTCTAAACAGGTCAAAACTTGCAAAATTCAAAATTCTCTAAAAACAAAACTACAAGTCCAAAACTTATAGAAAATACATTTTTGTGATCTGTGAGTCGATATCCTTCGCATACAATTCAATTGGAGTTGAAAAATTCATTTTTGAAGAAAATGACATTTCAAAATCTTTAAATCGTCATATCTCGTTAACCGAGCGTTTAAACAGGTCAAAACTTGCAAAATTCAAAATTCTCTAAAAACAAAACTACATGTCCAAAACTTATAGAAAATACATTTTTGTGCTCTGTGAGTCGATATCCTTCGCATACAATTCAATTGGAGTTGAAAAATTCATTTTTGAAGAAAATGACATTTCAAAATCTTCAAATCGTCATATCTCGTTAACCGAGCGTCTAAACAGGTCAAAACTTGCAAAATTCAAAATTCTCTAAAATCAAAACTACAAGTCCAAAACTTATAGAAAATACATTTTTGTGCTCTGTGAGTCGATATCCTTCGCATACAATTCAATTGGAGTTGAAAAATTCATTTTTGAAGAAAATGACATTTCAAAATCTTTAAATCGTCATATCTCGTTAACCGAGCGTCTAAACAGGTCAAAACTTGCAAAATTCAAAATTCTCTAATAACAAAACTACAAGTCCAAAACTTATAGAAAATACATTTTTGTGCTCTGTGAGTCGATATCCTTTGCATACAATTCAATTGGAGTTGAAAAATTAATTTTTGAAGAAAATGACATTTCAAAATCTTTAAATCGTCATATCTCGTTAACCGAGCGTCTAAACAGGTCAAAACTTGCAAAATTCAAAATTCTCTAAAAACAAAACTACAAGTCCAAAACTTATAGAAAATACATTTTTGTGCTCTGTGAGTCCTGATATCCTTCGCATACAATTCAATTGGAGTTGAAAAATTCATTTTTGAAGAAAATGACATTTCAAAATCTTTAAATCGTCATATCTCGTTAACCGAGCGTCTAAACAGGTCAAAACTTGCAAAATTCAAAATTCTCTAAAAACAAAACTACAAGTCCAAAACTTATAGAAAATACATTTTTGTGATCTGTGAGTCGATATCCTTCGCATACAATTCAATTGGAGTTGAAAAATTCATTTTTGAAGAAAATGACATTTCAAAATCTTTAAATCGTCATATCTCGTTAACCGAGCGTCTAAACAGGTCAAAACTTGCAAAATTCAAAATTCTCTAAAAACAAAACTACATGTCCAAAACTTATAGAAAATACATTTTTGTGCTCTGTGAGTCGATATCCTTCGCATACAATTCAATTGGAGTTGAAAAATTCATTTTTGAAGAAAATGACATTTCAAAATCTTCAAATCGTCATATCTCGTTAACCGAGCGTCTAAACAGGTCAAAACTTGCAAAATTCAAAATTCTCTAAAAACAAAACTACAAGTCCAAAACTTATAGAAAATACATTTTTGTGCTCTGTGAGTCGATATCCTTCGCATACAATTCAATTGGAGTTGAAAAATTCATTTTTGAAGAAAATGACATTTCAAAATCTTCAAATCGTCATATCTCGTTAACCGAGCGTCTAAACAGGTCAAAACTTGCAAAATTCAAAATTCTCTAAAAACAAAACTACAAGTCCAAAACTTATAGAAAATACATTTTTGTGATCTGTGAGTCGATATCCTTCGCATACAATTCAATTGGAGTTGAAAAATTCATTTTTGAAGAAAATGACATTTCAAAATCTTCAAATTGTCATATCTCGTTAACCGAGCGTCTAAACAGGTCAAAACTTGCAAAATTCAAAATTCTCTAAAAACAAAACTACAAGTCCAAAACTTATAGAAAATACATTTTTGTGATCTGTGAGTCGATATCCTTCGCATACAATTCAATTGGAGTTGAAAAATTCATTTTTGAAGAAAATGACATTTCAAAATCTTTAAATCGTCATATCTCGTTAACCGAGCGTCTAAACAGGTCAAAACTTGCAAAATTCAAAATTCTCTAAAAACAAAACTACAAGTCCAAAACTTATAGAAAATACATTTTTGTGATCTGTGAGTCGATATCCTTCGCATACAATTCAATTGGAGTTGAAAAATTCATTTTTGAAGAAAATGACATTTCAAAATCTTTAAATCGTCATATCTCGTTAACCGAGCGTCTAAACAGGTCAAAACTTGCAAAATTCAAAATTCTCTAAAAACAAAACTACATGTCCAAAACTTATAGAAAATACATTTTTGTGCTCTGTGAGTCGATATCCTTCGCATACAATTCAATTGGAGTTGAAAAATTCATTTTTGAAGAAAATGACATTTCAAAATCTTCAAATCGTCATATCTCGTTAACCGAGCGTCTAAACAGGTCAAAACTTGCAAAATTCAAAATTCTCTAAAAACAAAACTACAAGTCCAAAACTTATAGAAAATACATTTTTGTGCTCTGTGAGTCGATATCCTTCGCATACAATTCAATTGGAGTTGAAAAATTCATTTTTGAAGAAAATGACATTTCAAAATCTTCAAATCGTCATATCTCGTTAACCGAGCGTCTAAACAGGTCAAAACTTGCAAAATTCAAAATTCTCTAAAAACAAAACTACAAGTCCAAAACTTATAGAAAATACATTTTTGTGATCTGTGAGTCGATATCCTTCGCATACAATTCAATTGGAGTTGAAAAATTCATTTTTGAAGAAAATGACATTTCAAAATCTTCAAATCGTCATATCTCGTTAACCGAGCGTCTAAACAGGTCAAAACTTGCAAAATTCAAAATTCTCTAAAAACAAAACTACATGTCCAAAACTTATAGAAAATACATTTTTGTGCTCTGTGAGTCGATATCCTTCGCATACAATTCAATTGGAGTTGAAAAATTCATTTTTGAAGAAAATGACATTTCAAAATCTTTAAATCGTCATATCTCGTTAACCGAGCGTCTAAACAGGTCAAAACTTGCAAAATTCAAAATTCTCTAAAAACAAAACTACAAGTCCAAAACTTATAGAAAATACATTTTTGTGATCTGTGAGTCGATATCCTTCGCATACAATTCAATTGGAGTTGAAAAATTCATTTTTGAAGAAAATGACATTTCAAAATCTTTAAATCGTCATATCTCGTTAACCGAGCGTCTAAACAGGTCAAAACTTGCAAAATTCAAAATTCTCTAAAAACAAAACTACATGTCCAAAACTTATAGAAAATACATTTTTGTGCTCTGTGAGTCGATATCCTTCGCATACAATTCAATTGGAGTTGAAAAATTCATTTTTGAAGAAAATGACATTTCAAAATCTTCAAATCGTCATATCTCGTTAACCGAGCGTCTAAACAGGTCAAAACTTGCAAAATTCAAAATTCTCTAAAAACAAAACTACAAGTCCAAAACTTATAGAAAATACATTTTTGTGATCTGTGAGTCGATATCCTTCGCATACAATTCAATTGGAGTTGAAAAATTCATTTTGGAAGAAAATGACATTTCAAAATCTTTAAATCGTCATATCTCGTTAACCGAGCGTCTAAACAGGTCAAAACTTGCAAAATTCAAAATTCTCTAAAAACAAAACTACATGTCCAAAACTTATAGAAAATACATTTTTGTGCTCTGTGAGTCGATATCCTTCGCATACAATTCAATTGGAGTTGAAAAATTCATTTTTGAAGAAAATGACATTTCAAAATCTTCAAATCGTCATATCTCGTTAACCGAGCGTCTAAACAGGTCAAAACTTGCAAAATTCAAAATTCTCTAAAATCAAAACTACAAGTCCAAAACTTATAGAAAATACATTTTTGTGCTCTGTGAGTCGATATCCTTCGCATACAATTCAATTGGAGTTGAAAAATTCATTTTTGAAGAAAATGACATTTCAAAATCTTCAAATCGTCATATCTCGTTAACCGAGCGTCTAAACAGGTCAAAACTTGCAAAATTCAAAATTCTCTAAAAACAAAACTACAAGTCCAAAACTTATAGAAAATACATTTTTGTGATCTGTGAGTCGATATCCTTCGCATACAATTCAATTGGAGTTGAAAAATTCATTTTTGAAGAAAATGACATTTCAAAATCTTTAAATCGTCATATCTCGTTAACCGAGCGTCTAAACAGGTCAAAACTTGCAAAATTCAAAATTCTCTAACAACAAAACTACAAGTCCAAAACTTATAGAAAATACATTTTTGTGCTCTGTGAGTCGATATCCTTCGCATACAATTCAATTGGAGTTGAAAAATTCATTTTTGAAGAAAATGACATTTCAAAATCTTTAAATCGTCATATCTCGTTAACCGAGCGTCTAAACAGGTCAAAACTTGCAAAATTCAAAATTCTCTAAAAACAAAACTACATGTCCAAAACTTATAGAAAATACATTTTTGTGCTCTGTGAGTCGATATCCTTCGCATACAATTCAATTGGAGTTGAAAAATTCATTTTTGAAGAAAATGACATTTCAAAATCTTTAAATCGTCATATCTCGTTAACCGAGCGTCTAAACAGGTCAAAACTTGCAAAATTCAAAATTCTCTAAAAACAAAACTACATGTCCAAAACTTATAGAAAATACATTTTTGTGCTCTGTGAGTCGATATCCTTCGCATACAATTCAATTGGAGTTGAAAAATTCATTTTTGAAGAAAATGACATTTCAAAATCTTCAAATCGTCATATCTCGTTAACCGAGCGTCTAAACAGGTCAAAACTTGCAAAATTCAAAATTCTCTAAAATCAAAACTACAAGTCCAAAACTTATAGAAAATACATTTTTGTGCTCTGTGAGTCGATATCCTTCGCATACAATTCAATTGGAGTTGAAAAATTCATTTTTGAAGAAAATGACATTTCAAAATCTTCAAATCGTCATATCTCGTTAACCGAGCGTCTAAACAGGTCAAAACTTGCAAAATTCAAAATTCTCTAAAAACAAAACTACAAGTCCAAAACTTATAGAAAATACATTTTTGTGATCTGTGAGTCGATATCCTTCGCATACAATTCAATTGGAGTTGAAAAATTCATTTTTGAAGAAAATGACATTTCAAAATCCTTAAATCGTCATATCTCGTTAACCGAGCGTCTAAACAGGTCAAAACTTGCAAAATTCAAAATTCTCTAAAAACAAAACTACATGTCCAAAACTTATAGAAAATACATTTTTGTGCTCTGTGAGTCGATATCCTTCGCATACAATTCAATTGGAGTTGAAAAATTCATTTTTGAAGAAAATGACATTTCAAAATCTTCAAATCGTCATATCTCGTTAACCGAGCGTCTAAACAGGTCAAAACTTGCAAAATTCAAAATTCTCTAAAAACAAAACTACAAGTCCAAAACTTATAGAAAATACATTTTTTGTGCTCTGTGAGTCGATATCCTTCGAATACAATTCAATTGGAGTTGAAAAATTCATTTTTGAAGAAAATGACATTTCAAAATCTTCAAATCGTCATATCTCGTTAACCGAGCGTCTAAACAGGTCAAAACTTGCAAAATTCAAAATTCTCTAAAAACAAAACTACAAGTCCAAAACTTATAGAAAATACATTTTTGTGATCTGTGAGTCGATATCCTTCGCATACAATTCAATTGGAGTTGAAAAATTCATTTTTGAAGAAAATGACATTTCAAAATCTTTAAATCGTCATATCTCGTTAACCGAGCGTCTAAACAGGTCAAAACTTGCAAAATTCAAAATTCTCTAAAAACAAAACTACAAGTCCAAAACTTATAGAAAATACATTTTTGTGCTCTGTGAGTCGATATCCTTCGCATACAATTCAATTGGAGTTGAAAAATTCATTTTTGAAGAAAATGACATTTCAAAATCTTTAAATCGTCATATCTCGTTAACCGAGCGTCTAAACAGGTCAAAACTTGCAAAATTCAAAATTCTCTAAAAACAAAACTACAAGTCCAAAACTTATAGAAAATACATTTTTGTGATCTGTGAGTCGATATCCTTCGCATACAATTCAATTGGAGTTGAAAAATTCATTTTTGAAGAAAATGACATTTCAAAATCTTTAAATCGTCATATCTCGTTAACCGAGCGTCTAAACAGGTCAAAACTTGCAAAATTCAAAATTCTCTAAAAACAAAACTACATGTCCAAAACTTATAGAAAATACATTTTTGTGCTCTGTGAGTCGATATCCTTCGCATACAATTCAATTGGAGTTGAAAAATTCATTTTTGAAGAAAATGACATTTCAAAATCTTTAAATCGTCATATCTCGTTAACCGAGCGTCTAAACAGGTCAAAACTTGCAAAATTCAAAATTCTCTAAAAACAAAACTACATGTCCAAAACTTATAGAAAATACATTTCTGTGCTCTGTGAGTCGATATCCTTCGCATACAATTCAATTGGAGTTGAAAAATTCATTTTTGAAGAAAATGACATTTCAAAATCTTCAAATCGTCATATCTCGTTAACCGAGCGTCTAAACAGGTCAAAACTTGCAAAATTCAAAATTCTCTAAAATCAAAACTACAAGTCCAAAACTTATAGAAAATACATTTTTGTGCTCTGTGAGTCGATATCCTTCGCATACAATTCAATTGGAGTTGAAAAATTCATTTTTGAAGAAAATGACATTTCAAAATCTTCAAATCGTCATATCTCGTTAACCGAGCGTCTAAACAGGTCAAAACTTGCAAAATTCAAAATTCTCTAAAAACAAAACTACAAGTCCAAAACTTATAGAAAATACATTTTTGTGATCTGTGAGTCGATATCCTTCGCATACAATTCAATTGGAGTTGAAAAATTCATTTTTGAAGAAAATGACATTTCAAAATCCTTAAATCGTCATATCTCGTTAACCGAGCGTCTAAACAGGTCAAAACTTGCAAAATTCAAAATTCTCTAAAAACAAAACTACATGTCCAAAACTTATAGAAAATACATTTTTGTGCTCTGTGAGTCGATATCCTTCGCATACAATTCAATTGGAGTTGAAAAATTCATTTTTGAAGAAAATGACATTTCAAAATCTTCAAATCGTCATATCTCGTTAACCGAGCGTCTAAACAGGTCAAAACTTGCAAAATTCAAAATTCTCTAAAAACAAAACTACAAGTCCAAAACTTATAGAAAATACATTTTTGTGCTCTGTGAGTCGATATCCTTCGCATACAATTCAATTGGAGTTGAAAAATTCATTTTTGAAGAAAATGACATTTCAAAATCTTCAAATCGTCATATCTCGTTAACCGAGCGTCTAAACAGGTCAAAACTTGCAAAATTCAAAATTCTCTAAAAACAAAACTACAAGTCCAAAACTTATAGAAAATACATTTTTGTGATCTGTGATTCGATATCCTTCGCATACAATTCAATTGGAGTTGAAAAATTCATTTTTGAAGAAAATGACATTTCAAAATCTTTAAATCGTCATATCTCGTTAACCGAGCGTCTAAACAGGTCAAAACTTGCAAAATTCAAAATTCTCTAAAAACAAAACTACATGTCCAAAACTTATAGAAAATACATTTTTGTGCTCTGTGAGTCGATATCCTTCGCATACAATTCAATTGGAGTTGAAAAATTCATTTTTGAAGAAAATGACATTTCAAAATCTTCAAATCGTCATATCTCGTTAACCGAGCGTCTAAACAGGTCAAAACTTGCAAAATTCAAAATTCTCTAAAAACAAAACTACAAGTCCAAAACTTATAGAAAATACATTTTTGTGATCTGTGAGTCGATATCCTTCGCATACAATTCAATTGGAGTTGAAAAATTCATTTTTGAAGAAAATGACATTTCAAAATCTTTAAATCGTCATATCTCGTTAACCGAGCGTCTAAACAGGTCAAAACTTGCAAAATTCAAAATTCTCTAAAAACAAAACTACAAGTCCAAAACTTATAGAAAATACATTTTTGTGATCTGTGAGTCGATATCCTTCGCATACAATTCAATTGGAGTTGAAAAATTCATTTTTGAAGAAAATGACATTTCAAAATCTTTAAATCGTCATATCTCGTTAACCGAGCGTCTAAACAGGTCAAAACTTGCAAAATTCAAAATTCTCTAAAAACAAAACTACATGTCCAAAACTTATAGAAAATACATTTTTGTGCTCTGTGAGTCGATATCCTTCGCATACAATTCAATTGGAGTTGAAAAATTCATTTTTGAAGAAAATGACATTTCAAAATCTTCAAATCGTCATATCTCGTTAACCGAGCGTCTAAACAGGTCAAAACTTGCAAAATTCAAAATTCTCTAAAAACAAAACTACAAGTCCAAAACTTATAGAAAATACATTTTTGTGATCTGTGAGTCGATATCCTTCGCATACAATTCAATTGGAGTTGAAAAATTCATTTTTGAAGAAAATGACATTTCAAAATCTTTAAATCGTCATATCTCGTTAACCGAGCGTCTAAACAGGTCAAAACTTGCAAAATTCAAAATTCTCTAAAAACAAAACTACATGTCCAAAACTTATAGAAAATACATTTTTGTGCTCTGTGAGTCGATATCCTTCGCATACAATTCAATTGGAGTTGAAAAATTCATTTTTGAAGAAAATGACATTTCAAAATCTTCAAATCGTCATATCTCGTTAACCGAGCGTCTAAACAGGTCAAAACTTGCAAAATTCAAAATTCTCTAAAAACAAAACTACAAGTCCAAAACTTATAGAAAATACATTTTTGTGCTCTGTGAGTCGATATCCTTCGCATACAATTCAATTGGAGTTGAAAAATTCATTTTTGAAGAAAATGACATTTCAAAATCTTCAAATCGTCATATCTCGTTAACCGAGCGTCTAAACAGGTCAAAACTTGCAAAATTCAAAATTCTCTAAAAACAAAACTACAAGTCCAAAACTTATAGAAAATACATTTTTGTGATCTGTGAGTCGATATCCTTCGCCTACAATTCAATTGGAGTTGAAAAATTCATTTTTGAAGAAAATGACATTTCAAAATCTTTAAATCGTCATATCTCGTTAACCGAGCGTCTAAACAGGTCAAAACTTGCAAAATTCAAAATTCTCTAAAAACAAAACTACATGTCCAAAACTTATAGAAAATACATTTTTGTGCTCTGTGAGTCGATATCCTTCGCATACAATTCAATTGGAGTTGAAAAATTAATTTTTGAAGAAAATGACATTTCAAAATCTTTAAATCGTCATATCTCGTTAACCGAGCGTCTAAACAGGTCAAAACTTGCAAAATTCAAAATTCTCTAAAAACAAAACTACAAGTCCAAAACTTATAGAAAATACATTTTTGTGATCTGTGAGTCGATATCCTTCGCATACAATTCAATTGGAGTTGAAAAATTCATTTTTGAAGAAAATGACATTTCAAAATCTTTAAATCGTCATATCTCGTTAACCGAGCGTCTAAACAGGTCAAAACTTGCAAAATTCAAAATTCTCTAAAAACAAAACTACATGTCCAAAACTTATAGAAAATACATTTTTGTGCTCTGTGAGTCGATATCCTTCGCATACAATTCAATTGGAGTTGAAAAATTCATTTTTGAAGAAAATGACATTTCAAAATCTTCAAATCGTCATATCTCGTTAACCGAGCGTCTAAACAGGTCAAAAACTTGCAAAATTCAAAATTCTCTAAAAACAAAACTACAAGTCCAAAACTTATAGAAAATACATTTTTGTGCTCTGTGAGTCGATATCCTTCGCATACAATTCAATTGGAGTTGAAAAATTCATTTTTGAAGAAAATGACATTTCAAAATCTTTAAATCGTCATATCTCGTTAACCGAGAGTCTAAACAGGTCAAAACTTGCAAAATTCAAAATTCTCTAAAAACAAAACTACAAGTCCAAAACTTATAGAAAATACATTTTTGTGATCTGTGAGTCGATATCCTTCGCATACAATTCAATTGGAGTTGAAAAATTCATTTTTGAAGAAAATGACATTTCAAAATCTTTAAATCGTCATATCTCGTTAACCGAGCGTCTAAACAGGTCAAAACTTGCAAAATTCAAAATTCTCTAAAAACAAAACTACATGTCCAAAACTTATAGAAAATACATTTTTGTGCTCTGTGAGTCGATATCCTTCGCATACAATTCAATTGGAGTTGAAAAATTCATTTTTGAAGAAAATGACATTTTAAAATCTTTAAATCGTCATATCTCGTTAACCGAGAGTCTAAACAGGTCAAAACTTGCAAAATTCAAAATTCTCTAAAAACAAAACTACAAGTCCAAAACTTATAGAAAATACATTTTTGTGATCTGTGAGTCGATATCCTTCGCATACAATTCAATTGGAGTTGAAAAATTCATTTTTGAAGAAAATGACATTTCAAAATCTTTAAATCGTCATATCTCGTTAACCGAGCGTCTAAACAGGTCAAAACTTGCAAAATTCAAAATTCTCTAAAAACAAAACTACAAGTCCAAAACTTATAGAAAATACATTTTTGTGATCTGTGAGTCGATATCCTTCGCATACAATTCAATTGGAGTTGAAAAATTCATTTTTGAAGAAAATGACATTTCAAAATCTTTAAATCGTCATATCTCGTTAACCGAGCGTCTAAACAGGTCAAAACTTGCAAAATTCAAAATTCTCTAAAAACAAAACTACAAGTCCAAAACTTATAGAAAATACATTTTTGTGATCTGTGAGTCGATATCCTTCGCATACAATTCAATTGGAGTTGAAAAATTCATTTTTGAAGAAAATGACATTTCAAAATCTTTAAATCGTCATATCTCGTTAACCGAGCGTCTAAACAGGTCAAAACTTGCAAAATTCAAAATTCTCTAAAAACAAAACTACAAGTCCAAAACTTATAGAAAATACATTTTTGTGCTCTGTGAGTCGATATCCTTCGCATACAATTCAATTGGAGTTGAAAAATTCATTTTTGAAGAAAATGACATTTCAAAATCTTTAAATCGTCATATCTCGTTAACCGAGCGTCTAAACAGGTCAAAACTTGCAAAATTCAAAATTCTCTAAAAACAAAACTACATGTCCAAAACTTATAGAAAATACATTTTTGTGCTCTGTGAGTCGATATCCTTCGCATACAATTCAATTGGAGTTGAAAAATTCATTTTTGAAGAAAATGACATTTCAAAATCTTCAAATCGTCATATCTCGTTAACCGAGCGTCTAAACAGGTCAAAACTTGCAAAATTCAAAATTCTCTAAAAACAAAACTACATGTCCAAAACTTATAGAAAATACATTTTTGTGCTCTGTGAGTCGATATCCTTCGCATACAATTCAATTGGAGTTGAAAAATTCATTTTTGAAGAAAATGACATTTCAAAATCTTTAAATCGTCATATCTCGTTAACCGAGCGTCTAAACAGGTCAAAACTTGCAAAATTCAAAATTCTCTAGAAACAAAACTACAAGTCCAAAACTTATAGAAAATACATTTTTGTGATCTGTGAGTCGATATCCTTCGCATACAATTCAATTGGAGTTGAAAAATTCATTTTTGAAGAAAATGACATTTCAAAATCTTTAAATCGTCATATCTCGTTAACCGAGCGTCTAAACAGGTCAAAACTTGCAAAATTCAAAATTCTCTAAAAACAAAACTACATGTCCAAAACTTATAGAAAATACATTTTTGTGCTCTGTGAGTCGATATCCTTCGCATACAATTCAATTGGAGTTGAAAAATTCATTTTTGAAGAAAATGACATTTCAAAATCTTTAAATCGTCATATCTCGTTAACCGAGCGTCTAAACAGGTCAAAACTTGCAAAATTCAAAATTCTCTAAAAACAAAACTACAAGTCCAAAACTTATAGAAAATACATTTTTGTGATCTGTGAGTCGATATCCTTCGCATACAATTCAATTGGAGTTGAAAAATTCATTTTTGAAGAAAATGACATTTCAAAATCTTTAAATCGTCATATCTCGTTAACCGAGCGTCTAAACAGGTCAAAACTTGCAAAATTCAAAATTCTCTAAAAACAAAACTACATGTCCAAAACTTATAGAAAATACATTTTTGTGCTCTGTGAGTCGATATCCTTCGCATACAATTCAATTGGAGTTGGAAAATTCATTTTTGAAGAAAATGACATTTCAAAATCTTTAAATCGTCATATCTCGTTAACCGAGCGTCTAAACAGGTCAAAACTTGCAAAATTCAAAATTCTCTAAAAACAAAACTACAAATCCAAAACTTATAGAAAATACATTTTTGTGATCTGTGAGTCGATATCCTTCGCATACAATTCAATTGGAGTTGAAAAATTCATTTTTGAAGAAAATGACATTTCAAAATCTTTAAATCGTCATATCTCGTTAACCGAGCGTCTAAACAGGTCAAAACTTGCAAAATTCAAAATTCTCTAAAAACAAAACTACAAGTCCAAAACTTATAGAAAATACATTTTTGTGATCTGTGAGTCGATATCCTTCGCATACAATTCAATTGGAGTTGAAAAATTCATTTTTGAAGAAAATGACATTTCAAAATCTTTAAATCGTCATATCTCGTTAACCGAGCGTCTAAACAGGTCAAAACTTGCAAAATTCAAAATTCTCTAAAAACAAAACTACAAGTCCAAAACTTATAGAAAATACATTTTTGTGCTCTGTGAGTCGATATCCTTCGCATACAATTCAATTGGAGTTGAAAAATTCATTTTTGAAGAAAATGACATTTCAAAATCTTTAAATCGTCATATCTCGTTAACCGAGCGTCTAAACAGGTCAAAACTTGCAAAATTCAAAATTCTCTAAAAACAAAACTACATGTCCAAAACTTATAGAAAATACATTTTTGTGCTCTGTGAGTCGATATCCTTCGCATACAATTCAATTGGAGTTGAAAAATTCATTTTTGAAGAAAATGACATTTCAAAATCTTCAAATCGTCATATCTCGTTAACCGAGCGTCTAAACAGGTCAAAACTTGCAAAATTCAAAATTCTCTAAAAACAAAACTACATGTCCAAAACTTATAGAAAATACATTTTTGTGCTCTGTGAGTCGATATCCTTCGCATACAATTCAATTGGAGTTGAAAAATTCATTTTTGAAGAAAATGACATTTCAAAATCTTTAAATCGTCATATCTCGTTAACCGAGCGTCTAAACAGGTCAAAACTTGCAAAATTCAAAATTCTCTAGAAACAAAACTACAAGTCCAAAACTTATAGAAAATACATTTTTGTGATCTGTGAGTCGATATCCTTCGCATACAATTCAATTGGAGTTGAAAAATTCATTTTTGAAGAAAATGACATTTCAAAATCTTTAAATCGTCATATCTCGTTAACCGAGCGTCTAAACAGGTCAAAACTTGCAAAATTCAAAATTCTCTAAAAACAAAACTACATGTCCAAAACTTATAGAAAATACATTTTTGTGCTCTGTGAGTCGATATCCTTCGCATACAATTCAATTGGAGTTGAAAAATTCATTTTTGAAGAAAATTACATTTCAAAATCTTTAAATCGTCATATCTCGTTAACCGAGCGTCTAAACAGGTCAAAACTTGCAAAATTCAAAATTCTCTAAAAACAAAACTACAAGTCCAAAACTTATAGAAAATACATTTTTGTGATCTGTGAGTCGATATCCTTCGCATACAATTCAATTGGAGTTGAAAAATTCATTTTTGAAGAAAATGACATTTCAAAATCTTTAAATCGTCATATCTCGTTAACCGAGCGTCTAAACAGGTCAAAACTTGCAAAATTCAAAATTCTCTAAAAACAAAACTACATGTCCAAAACTTATAGAAAATACATTTTTGTGCTCTGTGAGTCGATATCCTTCGCATACAATTCAATTGGAGTTGAAAAATTCATTTTTGAAGAAAATGACATTTCAAAATCTTTAAATCGTCATATCTCGTTAACCGAGCGTCTAAACAGGTCAAAACTTGCAAAATTCAAAATTCTCTAAAAACAAAACTACAAATCCAAAACTTATAGAAAATACATTTTTGTGATCTGTGAGTCGATATCCTTCGCATACAATTCAATTGGAGTTGAAAAATTCATTTTTGAAGAAAATGACATTTCAAAATCTTTAAATCGTCATATCTCGTTAACCGAGCGTCTAAACAGGTCAAAACTTGCAAAATTCAAAATTCTCTAAAAACAAAACTACAAGTCCAAAACTTATAGAAAATACATTTTTGTGCTCTGTGAGTCGATATCCTTCGCATACAATTCAATTGGAGTTGAAAAATTCATTTTTGAAGAAAATGACATTTCAAAATCTTTAAATCGTCATATCTCGTTAACCGAGCGTCTAAACAGGTCAAAACTTGCAAAATTCAAAATTCTCTAAAAACAAAACTACAAGTCCAAAACTTATAGAAAATACATTTTTGTGCTCTGTGAGTCGATATCCTTCGCATACAATTCAATTGGAGTTGAAAAATTCATTTTTGAAGAAAATGACATTTCAAAATCTTTAAATCGTCATATCTCGTTAACCGAGCGTCTAAACAGGTCAAAACTTGCAAAATTCAAAATTCTCTAAAATAAAAACTACAAGTCCAAAAATTATAGAAAATACATTTTTGTGATCTGTGAGTCGATATCCTTCGCATACAATTCAATTGGAGTTGAAAAATTCATTTTTGAAGAAAATGACATTTCAAAATCTTTAAATCCTCATATCTCGTTAACCGAGCGTCTAAACAGGTCAAAACTTGCAAAATTCAAAATTCTCTAAAAACAAAACTACAAGTCCAAAACTTATAGAAAATACATTTTTGTGATCTGTGAGTCGATATCCTTCGCATACAATTCAATTGGAGTTGAAAAATTCATTTTTGAAGAAAATGACATTTCAAAATCTTTAAATCGTCATATCTCGTTAACCGAGCGTCTAAACAGGTCAAAACTTGCAAAATTCAAAATTCTCTAAAAACAAAACTACAAGTCCAAAACTTATAGAAAATACATTTTTGTGATCTGTGAGTCGATATCCTTCGCATACAATTCAATTGGAGTTGAAAAATTCATTTTTGAAGAAAATGACATTTCAAAATCTTTAAATCGTCATATCTCGTTAACCGAGCGTCTAAACAGGTCAAAACTTGCAAAATTCAAAATTCTCTAAAAACAAAACTACATGTCCAAAACTTATAGAAAATACATTTTTGTGCTCTGTGAGTCGATATCCTTCGCATACAATTCAATTGGAGTTGAAAAATTCATTTTTGAAGAAAATGACATTTCAAAATCTTTAAATCGTCATATCTCGTTAACCGAGCGTCTAAACAGGTCAAAACTTGCAAAATTCAAAATTCTCTAAAAACAAAACTACAAATCCAAAACTTATAGAAAATACATTTTTGTGATCTGTCGCATACAATTCAATTGGAGTTGAAAAATTCATTTTTGAAGAAAATGACATTTCAAAATCTTTAAATCGTCATATCTCGTTAACCGAGCGTCTAAACAGGTCAAAACTTGCAAAATTCAAAATTCTCTAAAAACAAAACTACATGTCCAAAACTTATAGAAAATACATTTTTGTGATCTGTGAGTCGATATCCTTCGCATACAATTCAATTGGAGTTGAAAAATTCATTTTTGAAGAAAATGACATTTCAAAATCTTTAAATCGTCATATCTCGTTAACCGAGCGTCTAAACAGGTCAAAACTTGCAAAATTCAAAATTCTCTAAAAACAAAACTACAAGTCCAAAACTTATAGAAAATACATTTTTGTGCTCTGTGAGTCGATATCCTTCGCATACAATTCAATTGGAGTTGAAAAATTCATTTTTGAAGAAAATGACATTTCAAAATCTTTAAATCGTCATATCTCGTTAACCGAGCGTCTAAACAGGTCAAAACTTGCAAAATTCAAAATTCTCTAAAAACAAAACTACAAGTCCAAAACTTATAGAAAATACATTTTTGTGATCTGTGAGTCGATATCCTTCGCATACAATTCAATTGGAGTTGAAAAATTCATTTTTGAAGAAAATGACATTTCAAAATCTTTAAATCGTCATATCTCGTTAACCGAGCGTCTAAACAGGTCAAAACTTGCAAAATTCAAAATTCTCTAAAAACAAAACTACATGTCCAAAACTTATAGAAAATACATTTTTGTGCTCTGTGAGTCGATATCCTTCGCATACAATTCAATTGGAGTTGAAAAATTCATTTTTGAAGAAAATGACATTTCAAAATCTTTAAATCGTCATATCTCGTTAACCGAGCGTCTAAACAGGTCAAAACTTGCAAAATTCAAAATTCTCTAAAAACAAAACTACATGTCCAAAACTTATAGAAAATACATTTTTGTGCTCTGTGAGTCGATATCCTTCGCATACAATTCAATTGGAGTTGAAAATTCATTTTTGAAGAAAATGACATTTCAAAATCTTTAAATCGTCATATCTCGTTAACCGAGCGTCTAAACAGGTCAAAACTTGCAAAATTCAAAATTCTCTAAAAACAAAACTACAAGTCCAAAACTTATAGAAAATACATTTTTGTGATCTGTGAGTCGATATCCTTCGCATACAATTCAATTGGAGTTGAAAAATTCATTTTTGAAGAAAATGACATTTCAAAATCTTTAAATCGTCATATCTCGTTAACCGAGCGTCTAAACAGGTCAAAACTTGCAAAATTCAAAATTCTCTAAAAACAAAACTACATGTCCAAAACTTATAGAAAATACATTTTTGTGCTCTGTGAGTCGATATCCTTCGCATACAATTCAATTGGAGTTGAAAAATTCATTTTTGAAGAAAATGACATTTCAAAATCTTTAAATCGTCATATCTCGTTAACCGAGCGTCTAAACAGGTCAAAACTTGCAAAATTCAAAATTCTCTAAAAACAAAACTACAAGTCCAAAACTTATAGAAAATACATTTTTGTGATCTGTGAGTCGATATCCTTCGCATACAATTCAATTGGAGTTGAAAAATTCATTTTTGAAGAAAATGACATTTCAAAATCTTTAAATCGTCATATCTCGTTAACCGAGCGTCTAAACAGGTCAAAACTTGCAAAATTCAAAATTCTCTAAAAACAAAACTACAAGTCCAAAACTTATAGAAAATACATTTTTGTGATCTGTGAGTCGATATCCTTCGCATACAATTCAATTGGAGTTGAAAAATTCATTTTTGAAGAAAATGACATTTCAAAATCTTTAAATCGTCATATCTCGTTAACCGAGCGTCTAAACAGGTCAAAACTTGCAAAATTCAAAATTCTCTAAAAACAAAACTACAAGTAAAAAACTTATAGAAAATACATTTTTGTGATCTGTGAGTCGATATCCTTCGCATACAATTCAATTGGAGTTGAAAAATTCATTTTTGAAGAAAATGACATTTCAAAATCTTTAAATCGTCATATCTCGTTAACCGAGCGTCTAAACAGGTCAAAACTTGCAAAATTCAAAATTCTCTAAAAACAAAACTACATGTCCAAAACTTATAGAAAATACATTTTTGTGCTCTGTGAGTCGATATCCTTCGCATACAATTCAATTGGAGTTGAAAAATTCATTTTTGAAGAAAATGACATTTCAAAATCTTTAAATCGTCATATCTCGTTAACCGAGCGTCTAAACAGGTCAAAACTTGCAAAATTCAAAATTCTCTAAAAACAAAACTACATGTCCAAAACTTATAGAAAATACATTTTTGTGCTCTGTGAGTCGATATCCTTCGCATACAATTCAATTGGAGTTGAAAAATTCATTTTTGAAGAAAATGACATTTCAAAATCTTCAAATCGTCATATCTCGTTAACCGAGCGTCTAAACAGGTCAAAACTTGCAAAATTCAAAATTCTATAAAAACAAAACTACAAGTCCAAAACTTATAGAAAATACATTTTTGTGCTCTGTGAGTCGATATCCTTCGCATACAATTCAATTGGAGTTGAAAAATTCATTTTTGAAGAAAATGACATTTCAAAATCTTTAAATCGTCATATCTCGTTAACCGAGCGTCTAAACAGGTCAAAACTTGCAAAATTCAAAATTCTCTAAAAACAAAACTACAAGTCCAAAACTTATAGAAAATACATTTTTGTGCTCTGTGAGTCGATATCCTTCGCATACAATTCAATTGGAGTTGAAAAATTCATTTTTGAAGAAAATGACATTTCAAAATCTTTAAATCGTCATATCTCGTTAACCGAGCGTCTAAACAGGTCAAAACTTGCAAAATTCAAAATTCTCTAAAAACAAAACTACAAGTCCAAAACTTATAGAAAATACATTTTTGTGATCTGTGAGTCGATATCCTTCGCATACAATTCAATTGGAGTTGAAAAATTCATTTTTGAAGAAAATGACATTTCAAAATCTTTAAATCGTCATATCTCGTTAACCGAGCGTCTAAACAGGTCAAAACTTGCAAAATTCAAAATTCTCTAAAAACAAAACTACATGTCCAAAACTTATAGAAAATACATTTTTGCGCTCTGTGAGTCGATATCCTTCGCATACAATTCAATTGGAGTTGAAAAATTCATTTTTGAAGAAAATGACATTTCAAAATCTTTAAATCGTCATATCTCGTTAACCGAGCGTCTAAACAGGTCAAAACTTGCAAAATTCAAAATTCTCTAAAAACAAAACTACATGTCCAAAACTTATAGAAAATACATTTTTGTGCTCTGTGAGTCGATATCCTTCGCATACAATTCAATTGGAGTTGAAAAATTCATTTTTGAAGAAAATGACATTTCAAAATCTTTAAATCGTCATATCTCGTTAACCGAGCGTCTAAACAGGTCAAAACTTGCAAAATTCAAAATTCTCTAAAAACAAAACTACAAGTCCAAAACTTATAGAAAATACATTTTTGTGATCTGTGAGTCGATATCCTTCGCATACAATTCAATTGGAGTTGAAAAATTCATTTTTGAAGAAAATGACATTTCAAAATCTTTAAATCGTCATATCTCGTTAACCGAGCGTCTAAACAGGTCAAAACTTGCAAAATTCAAAATTCTCTAAAAACAAAACTACATGTCCAAAACTTATAGAAAATACATTTTTGTGCTCTGTGAGTCGATATCCTTCGCATACAATTCAATTGGAGTTGAAAAATTCATTTTTGAAGAAAATGACATTTCAAAATCTTTAAATCGTCATATCTCGTTAACCGAGCGTCTAAACAGGTCAAAACTTGCAAAATTCAAAATTCTCTAAAAACAAAACTACAAGTCCAAAACTTATAGAAAATACATTTTTGTGATCTGTGAGTCGATATCCTTCGCATACAATTCAATTGGAGTTGAAAAATTCATTTTTGAAGAAAATGACATTTCAAAATCTTTAAATCGTCATATCTCGTTAACCGAGCGTCTAAACAGGTCAAAACTTGCAAAATTCAAAATTCTCTAAAAACAAAACTACAAGTCCAAAACTTATAGAAAATACATTTTTGTGATCTGTGAGTCGATATCCTTCGCATACAATTCAATTGGAGTTGAAAAATTCATTTTTGAAGAAAATGACATTTCAAAATCTTTAAATCGTCATATCTCGTTAACCGAGCGTCTAAACAGGTCAAAACTTGCAAAATTCAAAATTCTCTAAAAACAAAACTACAAGTCCAAAACTTATAGAAAATACATTTTTGTGCTCTGTGAGTCGATATCCTTCGCATACAATTCAATTGGAGTTGAAAAATTCATTTTTGAAGAAAATGACATTTCAAAATCTTCAAATCGTCATATCTCGTTAACCGAGCGTCTAAACAGGTCAAAACTTGCAAAATTCAAAATTCTCTAAAAACAAAACTACATGTCCAAAACTTATAGAAAATACATTTTTGTGCTCTGTGAGTCGATATCCTTCGCATACAATTCAATTGGAGTTGAAAAATTCATTTTTGAAGAAAATGACATTTCAAAATCTTTAAATCGTCATATCTCGTTAACCGAGCGTCTAAACAGGTCAAAACTTGCAAAATTCAAAATTCTCTAAAAACAAAACTACATGTCCAAAACTTATAGAAAATACATTTTTGTGCTCTGTGAGTCGATATCCTTCGCATACAATTCAATTGGAGTTGAAAAATTCATTTTTGAAGAAAATGACATTTCAAAATCTTTAAATCGTCATATCTCGTTAACCGAGCGTCTAAACAGGTCAAAACTTGCAAAATTCAAAATTCTCTAAAAACAAAACTACAAGTCCAAAACTTATAGAAAATACATTTTTGTGATCTGTGAGTCGATATCCTTCGCATACAATTCAATTGGAGTTGAAAAATTCATTTTTGAAGAAAATGACATTTCAAAATCTTTAAATCGTCATATCTCGTTAACCGAGCGTCTAAACAGGTCAAAACTTGCAAAATTCAAAATTCTCTAAAAACAAAACTACATGTCCAAAACTTATAGAAAATACATTTTTGTGCTCTGTGAGTCGATATCCTTCGCATACAATTCAATTGGAGTTGAAAAATTCATTTTTGAAGAAAATGACATTTCAAAATCTTCAAATCGTCATATCTCGTTAACCGAGCGTCTAAACAGGTCAAAACTTGCAAAATTCAAAATTCTCTAAAAACAAAACTACATGTCCAAAACTTATAGAAAATACATTTTTGTGCTCTGTGAGTCGATATCCTTCGCATACAATTCAATTGGAGTTGAAAAATTCATTTTTGAAGAAAATGACATTTCAAAATCTTTAAATCGTCATATCTCGTTAACCGAGCGTCTAAACAGGTCAAAACTTGCAAAATTCAAAATTCTCTAAAAACAAAACTACAAGTCCAAAACTTATAGAAAATACATTTTTGTGATCTGTGAGTCGATATCCTTCGCATACAATTCAATTGGAGTTGAAAAATTCATTTTTGAAGAAAATGACATTTCAAAATCTTTAAATCGTCATATCTCGTTAACCGAGCGTCTAAACAGGTCAAAACTTGCAAAATTCAAAATTCTCTAAAAACAAAACTACATGTCCAAAACTTATAGAAAATACATTTTTGTGCTCTGTGAGTCGATATCCTTCGCATACAATTCAATTGGAGTTGAAAAATTCATTTTTGAAGAAAATGACATTTCAAAATCTTTAAATCGTCATATCTCGTTAACCGAGC
This sequence comes from Episyrphus balteatus, assembly GCF_945859705.1. Lineage (NCBI taxonomy): Eukaryota > Metazoa > Arthropoda > Insecta > Diptera > Syrphidae > Episyrphus > Episyrphus balteatus. The sequence continues at coordinate 38,773,306 of NC_079135.1, forward strand.
GTCTAAACAGGTCAAAACTTGCAAAATTCAAAATTCTCTAAAAACAAAACTACAAGTCCAAAACTTATAGAAAATACATTTTTGTGATCTGTGAGTCGATATCCTTCGCATACAATTCAATTGGAGTTGAAAAATTCATTTTTGAAGAAAATGACATTTCAAAATCTTTAAATCGTCATATCTCGTTAACCGAGCGTCTAAACAGGTCAAAACTTGCAAAATTCAAAATTCTCTAAAAACAAAACTACATGTCCAAAACTTATAGAAAATACATTTTTGTGATCTGTGAGTCGATATCCTTCGCATACAATTCAATTGGAGTTGAAAAATTCATTTTTGAAGAAAATGACATTTCAAAATCTTTAAATCGTCATATCTCGTTAACCGAGCGTCTAAACAGGTCAAAACTTGCAAAATTCAAAATTCTCTAAAAACAAAACTACATGTCCAAAACTTATAGAAAATACATTTTTGTGCTCTGTGAGTCGATATCCTTCGCATACAATTCAATTGGAGTTGAAAAATTCATTTTTGAAGAAAATGACATTTCAAAATCTTTAAATCGTCATATCTCGTTAACCGAGCGTCTAAACAGGTCAAAACTTGCAAAATTCAAAATTCTCTAAAAACAAAACTACAAGTCCAAAACTTATAGAAAATACATTTTTGTGCTCTGTGAGTCGATATCCTTCGCATACAATTCAATTGGAGTTGAAAAATTCATTTTTGAAGAAAATGACATTTCAAAATCTTTAAATCGTCATATCTCGTTAACCGAGCGTCTAAACAGGTCAAAACTTGCAAAATTCAAAATTCTCTAAAAACAAAACTACAAGTCCAAAACTTATAGAAAATACATTTTTGTGATCTGTGAGTCGATATCCTTCGCATACAATTCAATTGGAGTTGAAAAATTCATTTTTGAAGAAAATGACATTTCAAAATCTTTAAATCGTCATATCTCGTTAACCGAGCGTCTAAACAGGTCAAAACTTGCAAAATTCAAAATTCTCTAAAAACAAAACTACAAGTCCAAAACTTATAGAAAATACATTTTTGTGATCTGTGAGTCGATATCCTTCGCATACAATTCAATTGGAGTTGAAAAATTCATTTTTGAAGAAAATGACATTTCAAAATCTTTAAATCGTCATATCTCGTTAACCGAGCGTCTAAACAGGTCAAAACTTGCAAAATTCAAAATTCTCTAAAAACAAAACTACAAGTCCAAAACTTATAGAAAATACATTTTTGTGCTCTGTGAGTCGATATCCTTCGCATACAATTCAATTGGAGTTGAAAAATTCATTTTTGAAGAAAATGACATTTCAAAATCTTTAAATCGTCATATCTCGTTAACCGAGCGTCTAAACAGGTCAAAACTTGCAAAATTCAAAATTCTCTAAAAACAAAACTACAAGTCCAAAACTTATAGAAAATACATTTTTGTGATCTGTGAGTCGATATCCTTCGCATACAATTCAATTGGAGTTGAAAAATTCATTTTTGAAGAAAATGACATTTCAAAATCTTTAAATCGTCATATCTCGTTAACCGAGCGTCTAAACAGGTCAAAACTTGCAAAATTCAAAATTCTCTAAAAACAAAACTACAAGTCCAAAACTTATAGAAAATACATTTTTGTGATCTGTGAGTCGATATCCTTCGCATACAATTCAATTGGAGTTGAAAAATTCATTTTTGAAGAAAATGACATTTCAAAATCTTTAAATCGTCATATCTCGTTAACCGAGCGTCTAAACAGGTCAAAACTTGCAAAATTCAAAATTCTCTAAAAACAAAACTACAAGTCCAAAACTTATAGAAAATACATTTTTGTGATCTGTGAGTCGATATCCTTCGCATACAATTCAATTGGAGTTGAAAAATTCATTTTTGAAGAAAATGACATTTCAAAATCTTTAAATCGTCATATCTCGTTAACCGAGCGTCTAAACAGGTCAAAACTTGCAAAATTCAAAATTCTCTAAAAACAAAACTACATGTCCAAAACTTATAGAAAATACATTTTTGTGCTCTGTGAGTCGATATCCTTCGCATACAATTCAATTGGAGTTGAAAAATTCATTTTTGAAGAAAATGACATTTCAAAATCTTTAAATCGTCATATCTCGTTAACCGAGCGTCTAAACAGGTCAAAACTTGCAAAATTCAAAATTCTCTAAAAACAAAACTACATGTCCAAAACTTATAGAAAATACATTTTTGTGCTCTGTGAGTCGATATCCTTCGCATACAATTCAATTGGAGTTGAAAAATTCATTTTTGAAGAAAATGACATTTCAAAATCTTTAAATCGTCATATCTCGTTAACCGAGCGTCTAAACAGGTCAAAACTTGCAAAATTCAAAATTCTCTAAAAACAAAACTACAAGTCCAAAACTTATAGAAAATACATTTTTGTGATCTGTGAGTCGATATCCTTCGCATACAATTCAATTGGAGTTGAAAAATTCATTTTTGAAGAAAATGACATTTCAAAATCTTTAAATCGTCATATCTCGTTAACCGAGCGTCTAAACAGGTCAAAACTTGCAAAATTCAAAATTCTCTAAAAACAAAACTACAAGTCCAAAACTTATAGAAAATACATTTTTGTGATCTGTGAGTCGATATCCTTCGCATACAATTCAATTGGAGTTGAAAAATTCATTTTTGAAGAAAATGACATTTCAAAATCTTTAAATCGTCATATCTCGTTAACCGAGCGTCTAAACAGGTCAAAACTTGCAAAATTCAAAATTCTCTAATAACAAAACTACATGTCCAAAACTTATAGAAAATACATTTTTGTGCTCTGTGAGTGGATATCCTTCGCATACAATTCAATTGGAGTTGAAAAATTCATTTTTGAAGAAAATGACATTTCAAAATCTTTAAATCGTCATATCTCGTTAACCGAGCGTCTAAACAGGTCAAAACTTGCAAAATTCAAAATTCTCTAAAAACAAAACTACATGTCCAAAACTTATAGAAAATACATTTTTGTGCTCTGTGAGTCGATATCCTTCGCATACAATTCAATTGGAGTTGAAAAATTCATTTTTGAAGAAAATGACATTTCAAAATCTTTAAATCGTCATATCTCGTTAACCGAGCGTCTAAACAGGTCAAAACTTGCAAAATTCAAAATTCTCTAAAAACAAAACTACATGTCCAAAACTTATAGAAAATACATTTTTGTGCTCTGTGAGTCGATATCCTTCGCATACAATTCAATTGGAGTTGAAAAATTCATTTTTGAAGAAAATGACATTTCAAAATCTTCAAATCGTCATATCTCGTTAACCGAGCGTCTAAACAGGTCAAAACTTGCAAAATTCAAAATTCTCTAAAAACAAAACTACAAGTCCAAAACTTATAGAAAATACATTTTTGTGATCTGTGAGTCGATATCCTTCGCATACAATTCAATTGGAGTTGAAAAATTCATTTTTGAAGAAAATGACATTTCAAAATCTTTAAATCGTCATATCTCGTTAACCGAGCGTCTAAACAGGTCAAAACTTGCAAAATTCAAAATTCTCTAAAAACAAAACTACATGTCCAAAACTTATAGAAAATACATTTTTGTGCTCTGTGAGTCGATATCCTTCGCATACAATTCAATTGGAGTTGAAAAATTCATTTTTGAAGAAAATGACATTTCAAAATCTTTAAATCGTCATATCTCGTTAACCGAGCGTCTAAACAGGTCAAAACTTGCAAAATTCAAAATTCTCTAAAAACAAAACTACATGTCCAAAACTTATAGAAAATACATTTTTGTGCTCTGTGAGTCGATATCCTTCGCATACAATTCAATTGGAGTTGAAAAATTCATTTTTGAAGAAAATGACATTTCAAAATCTTTAAATCGTCATATCTCGTTAACCGAGCGTCTAAACAGGTCAAAACTTGCAAAATTCAAAATTCTCTAAAAACAAAACTACATGTCCAAAACTTATAGAAAATACATTTTTGTGCTCTGTGAGTCGATATCCTTCGCATACAATTCAATTGGAGTTGAAAAATTCATTTTTGAAGAAAATGACATTTCAAAATCTTCAAATCGTCATATCTCGTTAACCGAGCGTCTAAACAGGTCAAAACTTGCAAAATTCAAAATTCTCTAAAAACAAAACTACAAGTCCAAAACTTATAGAAAATACATTTTTGTGATCTGTGAGTCGATATCCTTCGCATACAATTCAATTGGAGTTGAAAAATTCATTTTTGAAGAAAATGACATTTCAAAATCTTTAAATCGTCATATCTCGTTAACCGAGCGTCTAAACAGGTCAAAACTTGCAAAATTCAAAATTCTCTAAAAACAAAACTACAAGTCCAAAACTTATAGAAAATACATTTTTGTGATCTGTGAGTCGATATCCTTCGCATACAATTCAATTGGAGTTGAAAAATTCATTTTTGAAGAAAATGACATTTCAAAATCTTTAAATCGTCATATCTCGTTAACCGAGCGTCTAAACAGGTCAAAACTTGCAAAATTCAAAATTCTCTAAAAACAAAACTACATGTCCAAAACTTATAGAAAATACATTTTTGTGCTCTGTGAGTCGATATCCTTCGCATACAATTCAATTGGAGTTGAAAAATTCATTTTTGAAGAAAATGACATTTCAAAATCTTCAAATCGTCATATCTCGTTAACCGAGCGTCTAAACAGGTCAAAACTTGCAAAATTCAAAATTCTCTAAAAACAAAACTACAAGTCCAAAACTTATAGAAAATACATTTTTGTGATCTGTGAGTCGATATCCTTCGCATACAATTCAATTGGAGTTGAAAAATTCATTTTTGAAGAAAATGACATTTCAAAATCTTTAAATCGTCATATCTCGTTAACCGAGCGTCTAAACAGGTCAAAACTTGCAAAATTCAAAATTCTCTAAAAACAAAACTACAAGTCCAAAACTTATAGAAAATACATTTTTGTGCTCTGTGAGTAGATATCCTTCGCATACAATTCAATTGGAGTTGAAAAATTCATTTTTGAAGAAAATGACATTTCAAAATCTTTAAATCGTCATATCTCGTTAACCGAGCGTCTAAACAGGTCAAAACTTGCAAAATTCAAAATTCTCTAAAAACAAAACTACAAGTCCAAAACTTATAGAAAATACATTTTTGTGATCTGTGAGTCGATATCCTTCGCATACAATTCAATTGGAGTTGAAAAATTCATTTTTGAAGAAAATGACATTTCAAAATCTTCAAATCGTCATATCTCGTTAACCGAGCGTCTAAACAGGTCAAAACTTGCAAAATTCAAAATTCTCTAAAAACAAAACTACAAGTCCAAAACTTATAGAAAATACATTTTTGTGATCTGTGAGTCGATATCCTTCGCATACAATTCAATTGGAGTTGAAAAATTCATTTTTGAAGAAAATGACATTTCAAAATCTTTAAATCGTCATATCTCGTTAACCGAGCGTCTAAACAGGTCAAAACTTGCAAAATTCAAAATTCTCTAAAAACAAAACTACAAGTCCAAAACTTATAGAAAATACATTTTTGTGCTCTGTGAGTCGATATCCTTCGCATACAATTCAATTGGAGTTGAAAAATTCATTTTTGAAGAAAATGACATTTCAAAATCTTTAAATCGTCATATCTCGTTAACCGAGCGTCTAAACAGGTCAAAACTTGCAAAATTCAAAATTCTCTAAAAACAAAACTACAAGTCCAAAACTTATAGAAAATACATTTTTGTGATCTGTGAGTCGATATCCTTCGCATACAATTCAATTGGAGTTGAAAAATTCATTTTTGAAGAAAATGACATTTCAAAATCTTTAAATCGTCATATCTCGTTAACCGAGCGTCTAAACAGGTCAAAAGTTGCAAAATTCAAAATTCTCTAAAAACAAAACTACAAGTCCAAAACTTATAGAAAATACATTTTTGTGCTCTGTGAGTCGATATCCTTCGCATACAATTCAATTGGAGTTGAAAAATTCATTTTTGAAGAAAATGACATTTCAAAATCTTTAAATCGTCATATCTCGTTAACCGAGCGTCTAAACAGGTCAAAACTTGCAAAATTCAAAATTCTCTAAAAACAAAACTACAAGTCCAAAACTTATAGAAAATACATTTTTGTGATCTGTGAGTCGATATCCTTCGCATACAATTCAATTGGAGTTGAAAAATTCATTTTTGAAGAAAATGACATATCAAAATCTTTAAATCGTCATATCTCGTTAACCGAGCGTCTAAACAGGTCAAAACTTGCAAAATTCAAAATTCTCTAAAAACAAAACTACATGTCCAAAACTTATAGAAAATACATTTTTGCGCTCTGTGAGTCGATATCCTTCGCATACAATTCAATTGGAGTTGAAAAATTCATTTTTGAAGAAAATGACATTTCAAAATCTTTAAATCGTCATATCTCGTTAACCGAGCGTCTAAACAGGTCAAAACTTGCAAAATTCAAAATTCTCTAATAACAAAACTACAAGTCCAAAACTTATAGAAAATACATTTTTGTGATCTGTGAGTCGATATCCTTCGCATACAATTCAATTGGAGTTGAAAAATTCATTTTTGAAGAAAATGACATTTCAAAATCTTTAAATCGTCATATCTCGTTAACCGAGCGTCTAAACAGGTCAAAACTTGCAAAATTCAAAATTCTCTAAAAACAAAACTACATGTCCAAAACTTATAGAAAATACATTTTTGTGCTCTGTGAGTCGATATCCTTCGCATACAATTCAATTGGAGTTGAAAAATTCATTTTTGAAGAAAATGACATTTCAAAATCTTTAAATCGTCATATCTCGTTAACCGAGCGTCTAAACAGGTCAAAACTTGCAAAATTCAAAATTCTCTAAAAACAAGTCCAAAACTTATAGAAAATACATTTTTGTGATCTGTGAGTCGATATCCTTCGCATACAATTCAATTGGAGTTGAAAAATTCATTTTTGAAGAAAATGACATTTCAAAATCTTTAAATCGTCATATCTCGTTAACCGAGCGTCTAAACAGGTCAAAACTTGCAAAATTCAAAATTCTCTAAAAACAAAACTACATGTCCAAAACTTATAGAAAATACATTTTTGTGCTCTGTGAGTCGATATCCTTCGCATACAATTCAATTGGAGTTGAAAAATTCATTTTTGAAGAAAATGACATTTCAAAATCTTTAAATCGTCATATATCGTTAACCGAGCGTCTAAACAGGTCAAAACTTGCAAAATTCAAAATTCTCTAAAAACAAAACTACATGTCCAAAACTTATAGAAAATAAATTTTTGTGCTCTGTGAGTCGATATCCTTCGCATACAATTCAATTGGAGTTGAAAAATTCATTTTTGAAGAAAATGACATTTCAAAATCTTCAAATCGTCATATCTCGTTAACCGAGCGTCTAAACAGGTCAAAACTTGCAAAATTCAAAATTCTCTAAAAACAAAACTACAAGTCCAAAACTTATAGAAAATACATTTTTGTGCTCTGTGAGTCGATATCCTTCGCATACAATTCAATTGGAGTTGAAAAATTTATTTTTGAAGAAAATGACATTTCAAAATCTTTAAATCGTCATATCTCGTTAACCGAGCGTCTAAACAGGTCAAAACTTGCAAAATTCAAAATTCTCTAAAAACAAAACTACAAGTCCAAAACTTATAGAAAATACATTTTTGTGATCTGTGAGTCGATATCCTTCGCATACAATTCAATTGGAGTTGAAAAATTCATTTTTGAAGAAAATGACATTTCAAAATCTTTAAATCGTCATATCTCGTTAACCGAGCGTCTAAACAGGTCAAAACTTGCAAAATTCAAAATTCTCTAAAAACAAAACTACATGTCCAAAACTTATAGAAAATACATTTTTGTGCTCTGTGAGTCGATATCCTTCGCATACAATTCAATTGGAGTTGAAAAATTCATTTTTGAAGAAAATGACATTTCAAAATCTTTAAATCGTCATATCTAGTTAACCGAGCTTCTAAACAGGTCAAAACTTGCAAAATTCAAAATTCTCTAAAAACAAAACTACAAGTCCAAAACTTATAGAAAATACATTTTTGTGATCTGTGAGTCGATATCCTTCGCATACAATTCAATTGGAGTTGAAAAATTTATTTTTGAAGAAAATGACATTTCAAAATCTTTAAATCGTCATATCTCGTTAACCGAGCGTCTAAACAGGTCAAAACTTGCAAAATTCAAAATTCTCTAAAAACAAAACTACATGTCCAAAACTTATAGAAAATACATTTTTGTGCTCTGTGAGTCGATATCCTTTGCATACAATTCAATTGGAGTTGAAAAATTCATTTTTGAAGAAAATGACATTTCAAAATCTTTAAATCGTCATATCTCGTTAACCGAGCGTCTAAACAGGTCAAAACTTGCAAAATTCAAAATTCTCTAAAAACAAAACTACATGTCCAAAACTTATAGAAAATACATTTTTGTGCTCTGTGAGTCGATATCCTTCGCATACAATTCAATTGGAGTTGAAAAATTCATTTTTGAAGAAAATGACATTTCAAAATCTTCAAATCGTCATATCTCGTTAACCGAGCGTCTAAACAGGTCAAAACTTGCAAAATTCAAAATTCTCTAAAAACAAAACTACAAGTCCAAAACTTATAGAAAATACATTTTTGTGATCTGTGAGTCGATATCCTTCGCATACAATTCAATTGGAGTTGAAAAATTTATTTTTGAAGAAAATGACATTTCAAAATCTTTAAATCGTCATATCTCGTTAACCGAGCGTCTAAACAGGTCAAAACTTGCAAAATTCAAAATTCTCTAAAAACAAAACTACATGTCCAAAACTTATAGAAAATACATTTTTGTGCTCTGTGAGTCGATATCCTTCGCATACAATTCAATTGGAGTTGAAAAATTCATTTTTGAAGAAAATGACATTTCAAAATCTTCAAATCGTCATATCTCGTTAACCGAGCGTCTAAACAGGTCAAAACTTGCAAAATTCAAAATTCTCTAAAAACAAAACTACAAGTCCAAAACTTATAGAAAATACATTTTTGTGCTCTGTGAGTCGATATCCTTCGCATACAATTCAATTGGAGTTGAAAAATTCATTTTTGAAGAAAATGACATTTCAAAATCTTTAAATCGTCATATCTCGTTAACCGAGCGTCTAAACAGGTCAAAACTTGCAAAATTCAAAATTCTCTAAAAACAAAACTACAAGTCCAAAACTTATAGAAAATACATTTTTGTGCTCTGTGAGTCGATATCCTTTGCATACAATTCAATTGGAGTTGAAAAATTAATTTTTGAAGAAAATGACATTTCAAAATCTTTAAATCGTCATATCTCGTTAACCGAGCGTCTAAACAGGTCAAAACTTGCAAAATTCAAAATTCTCTAAAAACAAAACTACAAGTCCAAAACTTATAGAAAATACATTTTTGTGATCTGTGAGTCGATATCCTTCGCATACAATTCAATTGGAGTTGAAAAATTTATTTTTGAAGAAAATGACATTTCAAAATCTTTAAATCGTCATATCTCGTTAACCGAGCGTCTAAACAGGTCAAAACTTGCAAAATTCAAAATTCTCTAAAAACAAAACTACAAGTCCAAAACTTATAGAAAATACATTTTTGTGCTCTGTGAGTCGATATCCTTCGCATACAATTCAATTGGAGTTGAAAAATTCATTTTTGAAGAAAATGACATTTCAAAATCTTTAAATCGTCATATCTCGTTAACCGAGCGTCTAAACAGGTCAAAACTTGCAAAATTCAAAATTCTCTAATAACAAAACTACATGTCCAAAACTTATAGAAAATACATTTTTGTGCTCTGTGAGTCGATATCCTTTGCATACAATTCAATTGGAGTTGAAAAATTCATTTTTGAAGAAAATGACATTTCAAAATCTTTAAATCGTCATATCTCGTTAACCGAGCGTCTAAACAGGTCAAAACTTGCAAAATTCAAAATTCTCTAATAACAAAACTACATGTCCAAAACTTATAGAAAATACATTTTTGTGATCTGTGAGTCGATATCCTTCGCATACAATTCAATTGGAGTTGAAAAATTCATTTTTGAAGAAAATGACATTTCAAAATCTTTAAATCGTCATATCTCGTTAACCGAGCGTCTAAACAGGTCAAAACTTGCAAAATTCAAAATTCTCTAAAAACAAAACTACAAGTCCAAAACTTATAGAAAATACATTTTTGTGCTCTGTGAGTCGATATCCTTCGCATACAATTCAATTGGAGTTGAAAAATTCATTTTTGAAGAAAATGACATTTCAAAATCTTTAAATCGTCATATCTCGTTAACCGAGCGTCTAAACAGGTCAAAACTTGCAAAATTCAAAATTCTCTAATAACAAAACTACATGTCCAAAACTTATAGAAAATACATTTTTGTGCTCTGTGAGTCGATATCCTTTGCATACAATTCAATTGGAGTTGAAAAATTAATTTTTGAAGAAAATGACATTTCAAAATCTTTAAATCGTCATATCTCGTTAACCGAGCGTCTAAACAGGTCAAAACTTGCAAAATTCAAAATTCTCTAAAAACAAAACTACAAGTCCAAAACTTATAGAAAATACATTTTTGTGATCTGTGAGTCGATATCCTTCGCATACAATTCAATTGGAGTTGAAAAATTCATTTTTGAAGAAAATGACATTTCAAAATCTTTAAATCGTCATATCTCGTTAACCGAGCGTCTAAACAGGTCAAAACTTGCAAAATTCAAAATTCTCTAATAACAAAACTACATGTCCAAAACTTATAGAAAATACATTTTTGTGCTCTGTGAGTCGATATCCTTTGCATACAATTCAATTGGAGTTGAAAAATTAATTTTTGAAGAAAATGACATTTCAAAATCTTTAAATCGTCATATCTCGTTAACCGAGCGTCTAAACAGGTCAAAACTTGCAAAATTCAAAATTCTCTAAAAACAAAACTACAAGTCCAAAACTTATAGAAAATACATTTTTGTGATCTGTGAGTCGATATCCTTCGCATACAATTCAATTGGAGTTGAAAAATTCATTTTTGAAGAAAATGACATTTCAAAATCTTTAAATCGTCATATCTCGTTAACCGAGCGTCTAAACAGGTCAAAACTTGAAAAATTCAAAATTCTCTAAAAACAAAACTACAAGTCCAAAACTTATAGAAAATACATTTTTGTGCTCTGTGAGTCGATATCCTTCGCATACAATTCAATTGGAGTTGAAAAATTCATTTTTGAAGAAAATGACATTTCAAAATCTTTAAATCGTCATATCTCGTTAACCGAGCGTCTAAACAGGTCAAAACTTGCAAAATTCAAAATTCTCTAATAACAAAACTACATGTCCAAAACTTATAGAAAATACATTTTTGTGCTCTGTGAGTCGATATCCTTCGCATACAATTCAATTGGAGTTGAAAAATTCATTTTTGAAGAAAATGACATTTCAAAATCTTTAAATCGTCATATCTCGTTAACCGAGCGTCTAAACAGGTCAAAACTTGCAAAATTCAAAATTCTCTAATAACAAAACTACATGTCCAAAACTTATAGAAAATACATTTTTGTGCTCTGTGAGTCGATATCCTTTGCATACAATTCAATTGGAGTTGAAAAATTAATTTTTGAAGAAAATGACATTTCAAAATCTTTAAATCGTCATATCTCGTTAACAGAGCGTCTAAACAGGTCAAAACTTGCAAAATTCAAAATTCTCTAAAAACAAAACTACAAGTCCAAAACTTATAGAAAATACATTTTTGTGATCTGTGAGTCGATATCCTTCGCATACAATTCAATTGGAGTTGAAAAATTCATTTTTGAAGAAGATGACATTTCAAAATCTTTAAATCGTCATATCTCGTTAACCGAACGTCTAAACAGGTCAAAACTTGCAAAATTCAAAATTCTCTAAAAACAAAACTACAAGTCCAAAACTTATAGAAAATACATTTTTGTGCTCTGTGAGTAGATATCCTTCGCATACAATTCAATTGGAGTTGAAAAATTCATTTTTGAAGAAAATGACATTTCAAAATCTTTAAATCGTCATATCTCGTTAACCGAGCGTCTAAACAGGTCAAAACTTGCAAAATTCAAAATTCTCTAAAAACAAAACTACAAGTCCAAAACTTATAGAAAATACATTTTTGTGCTCTGTGAGTCGATATCCTTCGCATACAATTCAATTGGAGTTGAAAAATTCATTTTTGAAGAAAATGACATTTCAAAATCTTTAACGTCATATCTCGTTAACCGAGCGTCTAAACAGGTCAAAACTTGCAAAATTCAAAATTCTCTAAAAACAAAACTACAAGTCAAAAACTTATAGAAAATACATTTTTGTGATCTGTGAGTCGATATCCTTCGCATACAATTCAATTGGAGTTGAAAAATTCATTTTTGAAGAAAATGACATTTCAAAATCTTTAAATCGTCATATCTCGTTAACCGAGCGTCTAAACAGGTCAAAACTTGCAAAATTCAAAATTCTCTAAAAACAAAACTACAAGTCCAAAACTTATAGAAAATACATTTTTGTGCTCTGTGAGTAGATATCCTTCGCATACAATTCAATTGGAGTTGAAAAATTCATTTTTGAAGAAAATGACATTTCAAAATCTTTAAATCGTCATATCTCGTTAACCGAGCGTCTAAACAGGTCAAAACTTGCAAAATTCAAAATTCTCTAAAAACAAAACTACAAGTCCAAAACTTATAGAAAATACATTTTTGTGCTCTGTGAGTAGATATCCTTCGCATACAATTCAATTGGAGTTGAAAAATTCATTTTTGAAGAAAATGACATTTCAAAATCTTTAAATCGTCATATCTCCTTAACCGAGCGTCTAAACAGGTCAAAACTTGCAAAATTCAAAATTCTCTAAAAACAAAACTACAAGTCCAAAACTTATAGAAAATACATTTTTGTGCTCTGTGAGTAGATATCCTTCGCATACAATTCAATTGGAGTTGAAAAATTCATTTTTGAAGAAAATGACATTTCAAAATCTTTAAATCGTCATATCTCGTTAACCGAACGTCTAAACAGGTCAAAACTTGCAAAATTCAAAATTCTCTAATAACAAAACTACATGTCCAAAACTTATAGAAAATACATTTTTGTGCTCTGTGAGTCGATATCCTTTGCATACAATTCAATTGGAGTTGAAAAATTAATTTTTGAAGAAAATGACATTTCAAAATCTTTAACCGAGCGTCTAAACAGGTCAAAACTTGCAAAACTCAAAATTCTCTAAAAACAAAACTACAAGTCCAAAACTTATAGAAAATACATTTTTGTGCTCTGTGAGTAGATATCCTTCGCATACAATTCAATTGGAGTTGAAAAATTCATTTTTGAAGAAAATGACATTTCAAAATCTTTAAATCGTCATATCTCGTTAACCGAGCGTCTAAACAGGTCAAAACTTGCAAAATTCAAAATTCTCTAAAAACAAAACTACATGTCCAAAACTTATAGAAAATACATTTTTGTGATCTGTGAGTCGATATCCTTCGCATACAATTCAATTGGAGTTGAAAAATTCATTTTTGAAGAAAATGACATTTCAAAATCTTTAAATCGTCATATCTCGTTAACCGAGCGTCTAAACAGGTCAAAACTTGCAAAATTCAAAATTCTCTAATAACAAAACTACATGTCCAAAACTTATAGAAAATACATTTTTGTGCTCTGTGAGTGGATATCCTTCGCATACAATTCAATTGGAGTTGAAAAATTCATTTTTGAAGAAAATGACATTTCAAAATCTTTAAATCGTCATATCTCCTTTACCGAGCGTCTAAACAGGTCAAAACTTGCAAAATTCAAAATTCTCTAAAAACAAAACTACAAGTCCAAAACTTATAGAAAATACATTTTTGTGCTCTGTGAGTAGATATCCTTCGCATACAATTCAATTGGAGTTGAAAAATTCATTTTTGAAGAAAATGACATTTCAAAATCTTTAAATCGTCATATCTCGTTAACCGAGCGTCTAAACAGGTCAAAACTTGCAAAATTCAAAATTCTCTAAAAACAAAACTACAAGTCCAAAACTTATAGAAAATACATTTTTGTGCTCTGTGAGTAGATATCCTTCGCATACAATTCAATTGGAGTTGAAAAATTCATTTTTGAAGAAAATGACATTTCAAAATCTTTAAATCGTCATATCTCGTTAACCGAGCGTCTAAACAGGTCAAAACTTGCAAAATTCAAAATTCTCTAAAAACAAAACTACAAGCCCAAAACTTATAGAAAATACATTTTTGTGCTCTGTGAGTCGATATCCTTCGCATACAATTCAATTGGAGTTGAAAAATTCACGTTTGATGAAAATCACATTTCAAAATCTTTAAATCGTCATATCTCCTTTACCGAGCGTCTAAACAGGTCAAAACTTGCAAAATTCAAAATTCTCTAAAAACAAAACTACAAGTCCAAAACTTATAGAAAATACATTTTTGTGCTCTGTGAGTAGATATCCTTCGCATACAATTCAATTGGAGTTGAAAAATTCATTTTTGAAGAAAATGACATTTCAAAATCTTCAAATCGTCATATCTCGTTAACCGAGCGTCTAAACAGGTCAAAACTTGCAAAATTCAAAATTCTCTAAAAACAAAACTACAAGCCCAAAACTTATAGAAAATACATTTTTGTGCTCTGTGAGTCGATATCCTTCGCATACAATTCAATTGGAGTTGAAAAATTCACGTTTGATGAAAATCACATTTCAAAATCTTTAAATCGTCATATCTCCTTTACCGAGCGTCTAAACAGGTCAAAACTTGCAAAATTCAAAATTCTCTAAAAACAAAACTACAAGTCCAAAACTTATAGAAAATACATTTTTGTGCTCTGTGAGTAGATATCCTTCGCATACAATTCAATTGGAGTTGAAAAATTCATTTTTGAAGAAAATGACATTTCAAAATCTTTAAATCGTCATATCTCGTTAACCGAGCGTCTAAACAGGTCAAAACTTGCAAAATTCAAAATTCTCTAAAAACAAAACTACATGTCCAAAACTTATAGAAAATACATTTTTGTGCTCTGTGAGTCGATATCCTTCGCATACAATTCAATTGGAGTTGAAAAATTCATTTTTGAAGAAAATGACATTTCAAAATCTTCAAATCGTCATATCTCGTTAACCGAGCGTCTAAACAGGTCAAAACTTGCAAAATTCAAAATTCTCTAAAAACAAAACTACAAGTCCAAAACTTATAGAAAATACATTTTTGTGATCTGTGAGTCGATATCCTTCGCATACAATTCAATTGGAGTTGAAAAATTCACGTTTGATGAAAATCACATTTCAAAATCTTTAAATCGTCATATCTCCTTTACCGAGCGTCTAAACAGGTCAAAACTTGCAAAATTCAAAATTCTCTAAAAACAAAACTACAAGTCCAAAACTTATAGAAAATACATTTTTGTGCTCTGTGAGTAGATATCCTTCGCATACAATTCAATTGGAGTTGAAAAATTCATTTTTGAAGAAAATGACATTTCAAAATCTTTAAATCGTCATATCTCGTTAACCGAGCGTCTAAACAGGTCAAAACTTGCAAAATTCAAAATTCTCTAAAAACAAAACTACAAGTCCAAAACTTATAGAAAATACATTTTTGTGATCTGTGAGTCGATATCCTTCGCATACAATTCAATTGGAGTTGAAAAATTCACGTTTGAAGAAAATCACATTTCAAAATCTTTAAATCGTCATATCTCCTTTACCGAGCGTCTAAACAGGTCAAAACTTGCAAAATTCAAAATTCTCTAAAAACAAAACTACAAGTCCAAAACTTATAGAAAATACATTTTTGTGCTCTGTGAGTAGATATCCTTCGCATACAATTCAATTGGAGTCGAAAAATTCATTTTTGAAGAAAATGACATTTCAAAATCTTTAAATCGTCATATCTCGTTAACCGAGCGTCTAAACAGGTCAAAACTTGCAAAATTCAAAATTCTCTAAAAACAAAACTACAAGTCCAAAACTTATAGAAAATACATTTTTGTGCTCTGTGAGTAGATATCCTTCGCATACAATTCAATTGGAGTTGAAAAATTCATTTTTGAAGAAAATGACATTTCAAAATCTTTAAATCGTCATATCTCGTTAACCGAGCGTCTAAACAGGTCAAAACTTGCAAAATTCAAAATTCTCTAAAAACAAAACTACAAGTCCAAAACTTATAGAAAATACATTTTTGTGATCTGTGAGTCGATATCCTTCGCATACAATTCAATTGGAGTTGAAAAATTCATTTTTGAAGAAAATGACATTTCAAAATCTTTAAATCGTCATATCTCGTTAACCGAACGTCTAAACAGGTCAAAACTTGCAAAATTCAAAATTCTCTAATAACAAAACTACATGTCCAAAACTTATAGAAAATACATTTTTGTGCTCTGTGAGTCGATATCCTTTGCATACAATTCAATTGGAGTTGAAAAATTCATTTTTGAAGAAAATGACATTTCAAAATCTTTAAATCGTCATATCTCGTTAACCGAGCGTCTAAACAGGTCAAAACTTGCAAAATTCAAAATTCTCTAAAAACAAAACTACAAGTCCAAAACTTATAGAAAATACATTTTTGTGATCTGTGAGTCGATATCCTTCGCATACAATTCAATTGGAGTTGAAAAATTCATTTTTGAAGAAAATGACATTTCAAAATCTTTAAATCGTCATATCTCGTTAACCGAACGTCTAAACAGGTCAAAACTTGCAAAAATTCAAAATTCTCTAAAAACAAAACTACAAGTCCAAAACTTATAGAAAATACATTTTTGTGCTCTGTGAGTAGATATCCTTCGCATACAATTCAATTGGAGTTGAAAAATTCATTTTTGAAGAAAATGACATTTCAAAATCTTTAAATCGTCATATCTCGTTAACCGAGCGTCTAAACAGGTCAAAACTTGCAAAATTCAAAATTCTCTAAAAACAAAACTACAAGTCCAAAACTTATAGAAAATACATTTTTGTGCTCTGTGAGTAGATATCCTTCGCATACAATTCAATTGGAGTTGAAAAATTCATTTTTGAAGAAAATGACATTTCAAAATCTTTAAATCGTCATATCTCGTTAACCGAGCGTCTAAACAGGTCAAAACTTGCAAAATTCAAAATTCTCTAAAAACAAAACTACAAGTCCAAAACTTATAGAAAATACATTTTTGTGATCTGTGAGTCGATATCCTTCGCATACAATTCAATTGGAGTTGAAAAATTCATTTTTGAAGAAAATGACATTTCAAAATCTTTAAATCGTCATATCTCGTTAACCGAACGTCTAAACAGGTCAAAACTTGCAAAATTCAAAATTCTCTAATAACAAAACTACATGTCCAAAACTTATAGAAAATACATTTTTGTGCTCTGTGAGTCGATATCCTTTGCATACAATTCAATTGGAGTTGAAAAATTAATTTTTGAAGAAAATGACATTTCAAAATCTTTAAATCGTCATATCTCGTTAACCGAGCGTCTAAACAGGTCAAAACTTGCAAAATTCAAAATTCTCTAAAAACAAAACTACAAGTCCAAAACTTATAGAAAATACATTTTTGTGATCTGTGAGTCGATATCCTTCGCATACAATTCAATTGGAGTTGAAAAATTCATTTTTGAAGAAAATGACATTTCAAAATCTTTAAATCGTCATATCTCGTTAACCGAACGTCTAAACAGGTCAAAACTTGCAAAATTCAAAATTCTCTAAAAACAAAACTACAAGTCCAAAACTTATAGAAAATACATTTTTGTGCTCTGTGAGTAGATATCCTTCGCATACAATTCAATTGGAGTTGAAAAATTCATTTTTGAAGAAAATGACATTTCAAAATCTTTAAATAGTCATATCTCGTTAACCGAGCGTCTAAACAGGTCAAAACTTGAAAAATTCAAAATTCTCTAAAAACAAAACTACAAGTCCAAAACTTATAGAAAATACATTTTTGTGCTCTGTGAGTCGATATCCTTCGCATACAATTCAATTGGAGTTGAAAAATTCATTTTTGAAGAAAATGACATTTCAAAATCTTTAAATCGTCATATCTCGTTAACCGAGCGTCTAAACAGGTCAAAACTTGCAAAATTCAAAATTCTCTAAAAACAAAACTACAAGTCCAAAACTTATAGAAAATACATTTTTGTGCTCTGTGAGTAGATATCCTTCGCATACAATTCAATTGGAGTTGAAAAATTCATTTTTGAAGAAAATGACATTTCAAAATCTTTAAATCGTCATATCTCGTTAACCGAGCGTCTAAACAGGTCAAAACTTGCAAAATTCAAAATTCTCTAAAAACAAAACTACAAGTCCAAAACTTATAGAAAATACATTTTTGTGCTCTGTGAGTAGATATCCTTCGCATACAATTCAATTGGAGTTGAAAAATTCATTTTTGAAGAAAATGACATTTCAAAATCTTTAAATCGTCATATCTCGTTAACCGAGCGTCTAAACAGGTCAAAACTTGCAAAATTCAAAATTCTCTAAAAACAAAACTACAAGTCCAAAACTTATAGAAAATACATTTTTGTGATCTGTGAGTCGATATCCTTCGCATACAATTCAATTGGAGTTGAAAAATTCACGTTTGAAGAAAATCACATTTCAAAATCTTTAAATCGTCATATCTCCTTTACCGAGCGTCTAAACAGGTCAAAACTTGCAAAATTCAAAATTCTCTAAAAACAAAACTACAAGTCCAAAACTTATAGAAAATACATTTTTGTGCTCTGTGAGTAGATATCCTTCGCATACAATTCAATTGGAGTTGAAAAATTCATTTTTGAAGAAAATGACATTTCAAAATCTTTAAATCGTCATATCTCGTTAACCGAGCGTCTAAACAGGTCAAAACTTGCAAAATTCAAAATTCTCTAAAAACAAAACTACAAGTCCAAAACTTATAGAAAATACATTTTTGTGATCTGTGAGTCGATATCCTTCGCATACAATTCAATTGGAGTTGAAAAATTCATTTTTGAAGAAAATGACATTTCAAAATCTTTGAATCGTCATATCTCGTTAACCGAACGTCTAAACAGGTCAAAACTTGCAAAATTCAAAATTCTCTAATAACAAAACTATACATGTCCAAAACTTATAGAAAATACATTTTTGTGCTCTGTGAGTCGATATCCTTTGCATACAATTCAATTGGAGTTGAAAAATTAATTTTTGAAGAAAATGACATTTCAAAATCTTTAACCGAGCGTCTAAACAGGTCAAAACTTGCAAAATTCAAAATTCTCTAAAAACAAAACTACAAGTCCAAAACTTATAGAAAATACATTTTTGTGATCTGTGAGTCGATATCCTTCGCATACAATTCAATTGGAGTTGAAAAATTCATTTTTGAAGAAAATGACATTTCAAAATCTTTAAATCGTCATATCTCGTTAACCGAGCGTCTAAACAGGTCAAAACTTGCAAAATTCAAAATTCTCTAAAAACAAAACTACATGTCCAAAACTTATAGAAAATACATTTTTGTGCTCTGTGAGTCGATATCCTTCGCATACAATTCAATTGGAGTTGAAAAATTCATTTTTGAAGAAAATGACATTTCAAAATCTTTAAATCGTTAACCGAGCGTCTAAACAGGTCAAAACTTGCAAAATTCAAAATTCTCTAAAAACAAAACTACAAGTCCAAAACTTATAGAAAATACATTTTTGTGATCTGTGAGTCGATATCCTTTGCATACAATTCAATTGGAGTTGAAAAATTAATTTTTGAAGAAAATGACATTTCAAAATCTTTAACCGAGCGTCTAAACAGGTCAAAACTTGCAAAATTCAAAATTCTCTAAAAACAAAACTACAAGTCCAAAACTTATAGAAAATACATTTTTGTGATCTGTGAGTCGATATCCTTTGCATACAATTCAATTGGAGTTGAAAAATTAATTTTTGAAGAAAATGACATTTCAAAATCTTTAACCGAGCGTCTAAACAGGTCAAAACTTGCAAAATTCAAAATTCTCTAAAAACAAAACTACAAGTCCAAAACTTATAGAAAATACATTTTTGTGATCTGTGAGTCGATATCCTTCGCATACAATTCAATTGGAGTTGAAAAATTCATTTTTGAAGAAAATGACATTTCAAAATCTTTAAATCGTCATATCTCGTTAACCGAACGTCTAAACAGGTCAAAACTTGCAAAATTCAAAATTCTCTAATAACAAAACTACATGTCCAAAACTTATAGAAAATACATTTTTGTGCTCTGTGAGTCGATATCCTTTGCATACAATTCAATTGGAGTTGAAAAATTAATTTTTGAAGAAAATGACATTTCAAAATCTTTAAATCGTCATATCTCGTTAACCGAGCGTCTAAACAGGTCAAAACTTGCAAAATTCAAAATTCTCTAAAAACAAAACTACAAGTCCAAAACTTATAGAAAATACATTTTTGTGATCTGTGAGTCGATATCCTTCGCATACAATTCAAATGGAGTTGAAAAATTCATTTTTGAAGAAAATGACATTTCAAAATCTTTAAATCGTCATATCTCGTTAACCGAACGTCTAAACAGGTCAAAACTTGCAAAAATTCAAAATTCTCTAAAAACAAAACTACAAGTCCAAAACTTATAGAAAATACATTTTTGTGCTCTGTGAGTAGATATCCTTCGCATACAATTCAATTGGAGTTGAAAAATTCATTTTTGAAGAAAATGACATTTCAAAATCTTTAAATCGTCATATCTCGTTAACCGAGCGTCTAAACAGGTCAAAACTTGCAAAATTCAAAATTCTCTAAAAACAAAACTACAAGTCCAAAACTTATAGAAAATACATTTTTGTGCTCTGTGAGTAGATATCCTTCGCATACAATTCAATTGGAGTTGAAAAATTAATTTTTGAAGAAAATGACATTTCAAAATCTTTAAATCGTCATATCTCGTTAACCGAACGTCTAAACAGGTCAAAACTTGCAAAATTCAAAATTCTCTAATAACAAAACTACATGTCCAAAACTTATAGAAAATACATTTTTGTGCTCTGTGAGTCGATATCCTTTGCATACAATTCAATTGGAGTTGAAAAATTAATTTTTGAAGAAAATGACATTTCAAAATCTTTAAATCGTCATATCTCGTTAACCGAGCGTCTAAACAGGTCAAAACTTGCAAAATTCAAAATTCTCTAAAAACAAAACTACAAGTCCAAAACTTATAGAAAATACATTTTTGTGATCTGTGAGTCGATATCCTTCGCATACAATTCAATTGGAGTTGAAAAATTCATTTTTGAAGAAAATGACATTTCAAAATCTTTAAATCGTCATATCTCGTTAACCGAACGTCTAAACAGGTCAAAACTTGCAAAATTCAAAATTCTCTAAAAACAAAACTACAAGTCCAAAACTTATAGAAAATATATTTTTGTGATCTGTGAGTCGATATCCTTCGCATACAATTCAATTGGAGTTGAAAAATTAATTTTTGAAGAAAATGACATTTCAAAATCTTTAAATCGTCATATCTCGTTAGCCGAGCGTCTAAACAGGTCAAAACTTGCAAAATTCAAAATTCTCTAAAAACAAAACTACAAGTCCAAAACTTATAGAAAATATATTTTTGTGATCTGTGAGTCGATATCCTTCGCATACAATTCAATTGGAGTTGAAAAATTCATTTTTGAAGAAAATGACATTTCAAAATCTTTAAATCGTCATATCTCGTTAACCGAGCGTCTAAACAGGTCAAAACTTGAAAAATTCAAAATTCTCTAAAAACAAAACTACAAGTCCAAAACTTATAGAAAATACATTTTTGTGCTCTGTGAGTAGATATCCTTCGCATACAATTCAATTGGAGTTGAAAAATTCATTTTTGAAGAAAATGACATTTCAAAATCTTTAAATCGTCATATCTCGTTAACCGAGCGTCTAAACAGGTCAAAACTTGCAAAATTCAAAATTCTCTAAAAACAAAACTACAAGTCCAAAACTTATAGAAAATACATTTTTGTGCTCTGTGAGTAGATATCCTTCGCATACAATTCAATTGGAGTTGAAAAATTCATTTTTGAAGAAAATGACATTTCAAAATCTTTAAATCGTCATATCTCGTTAACCGAGCGTCTAAACAGGTCAAAACTTGCAAAATTCAAAATTCTCTAAAAACAAAACTACAAGTCCAAAACTTATAGAAAATACATTTTTGTGCTCTGTGAGTAGATATCCTTCGCATACAATTCAATTGGAGTTGAAAAATTCATTTTTGAAGAAAATGACATTTCAAAATCTTTAAATCGTCATATCTCGTTAACCGAGCGTCTAAACAGGTCAAAACTTGCAAAATTCAAAATTCTCTAAAAACAAAACTACAAGTCCAAAACTTATAGAAAATACATTTTTGTGATCTGTGAGTCGATATCCTTCGCATACAATTCAATTGGAGTTGAAAAATTCATTTTTGAAGAAAATGACATTTCAAAATCTTTGAATCGTCATATCTCGTTAACCGAACGTCTAAACAGGTCAAAACTTGCAAAATTCAAAATTCTCTAATAACAAAACTATACATGTCCAAAACTTATAGAAAATACATTTTTGTGCTCTGTGAGTCGATATCCTTTGCATACAATTCAATTGGAGTTGAAAAATTAATTTTTGAAGAAAATGACATTTCAAAATCTTTAACCGAGCGTCTAAACAGGTCAAAACTTGCAAAATTCAAAATTCTCTAAAAACAAAACTACAAGTCCAAAACTTATAGAAAATACATTTTTGTGATCTGTGAGTCGATATCCTTCGCATACAATTCAATTGGAGTTGAAAAATTCATTTTTGAAGAAAATGACATTTCAAAATCTTTAAATCGTCATATCTCGTTAACCGAGCGTCTAAACAGGTCAAAACTTGCAAAATTCAAAATTATCTAATAACAAAACTACATGTCCAAAACTTATAGAAAATACATTTTTGTGCTCTGTGAGTCGATATCCTTCGCATACAATTCAATTGGAGTTGAAAAATTCATTTTTGAAGAAAATGACATTTCAAAATCTTTAAATCGTTAACCGAGCGTCTAAACAGGTCAAAACTTGCAAAATTCAAAATTCTCTAAAAACAAAACTACAAGTCCAAAACTTATAGAAAATACATTTTTGTGATCTGTGAGTCGATATCCTTCGCATACAATTCAATTGGAGTTGAAAAATTCATTTTTGAAGAAAATGACATTTCAAAATCTTTAAATCGTCATATCTCGTTAACCGAGCGTCTAAACAGGTCAAAACTTGCAAAATTCAAAATTCTCTAATAACAAAACTACATGTCCAAAACTTATAGAAAATACATTTTTGTGCTCTGTGAGTGGATATCCTTCGCATACAATTCAATTGGAGTTGAAAAATTCATTTTTGAAGAAAATGACATTTCAAAATCTTTAAATCGTCATATCTCGTTAACCGAGCGTCTAAACAGGTCAAAACTTGCAAAATTCTCTAATAACAAAACTACATGTCCAAAACTTATAGAAAATACATTTTTGTGCTCTGTGAGTCGATATCCTTTGCATACAATTCAATTGGAGTTGAAAAATTAATTTTTTAAGAAAATGACATTTCATAGTTCATAGTTCTTTTATTGTATAATTATACTCAGTAAGATACAAAATCTTATAAATTAGAGCAAAATACAATTCAATTGGAGTTGAAAAATTCATTTTTGAAGAAAATGACATTTCAAAATCTTTAAATCGTCATATCTCGTTAACCGAGCGTCTAAACAGGTCAAAACTTGCAAAATTCAAAATTCTCTAAAAACAAAACTACAAGTCCAAAACTTATAAAAAATACATTTTTGTGATCTGTGAGTCGATATCCTTCGCATACAATTCAATTGGAGTTGAAAAATTCATTTTTGAAGAAAATGACATTTCAAAATCTTTAAATCGTCATATCTCGTTAACCGAGCGTCTAAACAGGTCAAAACTAGCAAAATTCAAAATTCTCTAATAACAAAACTACATGTCCAAAACTTATAGAAAATACATTTTTGTGCTCTGTGAGTCGATATCCTTCGCATACAATTCAATTGGAGTTGAAAAATTCATTTTTGAAGAAAATGACATTTCAAAATCTTTAAATCGTCATATCTCGTTAACCGAGCGTCTAAACAGGTCAAAACTTGCAAAATTCAAAATTCTCTAATAACAAAACTACATGTCCAAAACTTATAGAAAATACATTTTTGTGCTCTGTGAGTCGATATCCTTTGCATACAATTCAATTGGAGTTGAAAAATTAATTTTTGAAGAAAATGACATTTCAAAATCTTTAAATCGTCATATCTCGTTAACCGAGCGTCTAAACAGGTCAAAACTTGCAAAATTCAAAATTCTCTAATAACAAAACTACATGTCCAAAACTTATAGAAAATACATTTTTGTGCTCTGTGAGTCGATATCCTTTGCATACAATTCAATTGGAGTTGAAAAATTAATTTTTGAAGAAAATGACATTTCAAAATCTTTAAATCGTCATATCTCGTTAACCGAGCGTCTAAACAGGTCAAAACTTGCAAAATTCAAAATTCTCTAAAAACAAAACTACAAGTCGAAAACTTATAGAAAATACATTTTTGTGCTCTGTGAGTCGATATCCTTCGCATACAATTCAATTGGAGTTGAAAAATTAATTTTTGAAGAAAATGACATTTCAAAATCTTTAAATCGTCATATCTCGTTAACCGAGCGTCTAAACAGGTCAAAACTTGCAAAATTCAAAATTCTCTAAAAACAAAACTACAAGTCCAAAACGTATAGAAAATACATTTTTGTGCTCTGTGAGTCGATATCCTTCGCATACAATTCAATTGGAGTTGAAAAATTCATTTTTGAAGAAAATGACATTTCAAAATCTTTAAATCGTCATATCTCGTTAACCGAGCGTCTAAACAGGTCAAAACTTGCAAAATTCAAAATTCTCTAAAAACAAAACTACAAGTCCAAAACTTATAGAAAATACATTTTTGTGATCTATGAGTCGATATCCTTCGCATACAATTCAATTGGAGTTGAAAAATTCATTTTGAAGAAAATGACATTTCAAAATCTTTAAATCGTCATATCTCGTTAACCGAGCGTCTAAACAGGTCAAAACTTGCAAAATTCAAAATTCTCTAATAACAAAACTACAAGTCCAAAACTTATAGAAAATACATTTTTGTGCTCTGTGAGTCGATATCCTTTGCATACAATTCAATTGGAGTTGAAAAATTAATTTTTGAAGAAAATGACATTTCAAAATCTTTAAATCGTCAAATCTCGTTAACCGAGCGTCTAAACAGGTCAAAACTTGCAAAATTCAAAATTCTCTAAAAACAAAACTACAAGTCCAAAACTTATAGAAAATACATTTTTGTGATCTGTGAGTCGATATCCTTCGCATACAATTCAATTGGAGTTGAAAAATTAATTTTTGAAGAAAATGACATTTCAAAATCTTTAAATCGTCAAATCTCGTTAACCGAGCGTCTAAACAGGTCAAAACTTGCAAAATTCAAAATTCTCTAAAAACAAAACTACAAGTCCAAAACTTATAGAAAATACATTTTTGTGCTCTGTGAGTCGATATCCTTTGCATACAATTCAATTGGAGTTGAAAAATTCATTTTTGAAGAAAATGACATTTCAAAATCTTTAAATCGTCAAATCTCGTTAACCGAGCGTCTAAACAGGTCAAAACTTGCAAAATTCAAAATTCTCTAAAAACAAAACTACAAGTCCAAAACTTATAGAAAATACATTTTTGTGCTCTGTGAGTCGATATCCTTTGCATACAATTCAATTGGAGTTGAAAAATTCATTTTTGAAGAAAATGACATTTCAAAATCTTTAAATCGTCATATCTCGTTAACCGAGCGTCTAAACAGGTCAAAACTTGCAAAATTCAAAATTCTCTAATAACAAAACTACATGTCCAAAACTTATAGAAAATACATTTTTGTGCTCTGTGAGTGGATATCCTTCGCATACAATTCAATTGGAGTTGAAAAATTCATTTTTGAAGAAAATGACATTTCAAAATCTTTAAATCGTCATATCTCGTTAACCGAGCGTCTAAACAGGTCAAAACTTGCAAAATTCAAAATTCTCTAATAACAAAACTACAAGTCCAAAACTTATAGAAAATACATTTTTGTGCTCTGTGAGTCGATATCCTTTGCATACAATTCAATTGGAGTTGAAAAATTAATTTTTTAAGAAAATGACATTTCAAAATCTTTAAATTGTCATATCTCGTTAACCGAGCGTCTAAACAGGTCAAAACTTGCAAAATTCAAAATTCTCTAATAACAAAACTACATGTCCAAAACTTATAGAAAATACATTTTTGTGCTCTGTGAGTCGATATCCTTTGCATACAATTCAATTGGAGTTGAAAAATTAATTTTTGAAGAAAATGACATTTCAAAATCTTTAAATCGTCATATCTCGTTAACCGAGCGTCTAAACAGGTCAAAACTTGCAAAATTCAAAATTCTCTAAAAACAAAACTACAAGTCCAAAACTTATAGAAAATACATTTTTGTGCTCTGTGAGTCGATATCCTTCGCATACAATTCAATTGGAGTTGAAAAATTCATTTTTGAAGAAAATGACATTTCAAAATCTTTAAATCGTCATATCTCGTTAACCGAGCGTCTAAACAGGTCAAAACTTGCAAAATTCAAAATTCTCTAAAAACAAAACTACAAGTCCAAAACTTATAGAAAATACATTTTTGTGATCTGTGAGTCGATATCCTTCGCATACAATTCAATTGGAGTTGAAAAATTCATTTTTGAAGAAAATGACATTTCAAAATCTTTAAATCGTCATATCTCGTTAACCGAGCGTCTAAACAGGTCAAAACTTGCAAAATTCAAAATTCTCTAATAACAAAACTACATGTCCAAAACTTATAGAAAATACATTTTTGTGCTCTGTGAGTCGATATCCTTTGCATACAATTCAATTGGAGTTGAAAAATTCATTTTTGAAGAAAATGACATTTCAAAATCTTTAAATCGTCATATCTCGTTAACCGAGCGTCTAAACAGGTCAAAACTTGCAAAATTCAAAATTCTCTAAAAACAAAACTACAAGTCCAAAACTTATAGAAAATACATTTTTGTGATCTGTGAGTCGATATCCTTCGCATACAATTCAATTGGAGTTGAAAAATTCATTTTTGAAGAAAATGACATTTCAAAATCTTTAAATCGTCATATCTCGTTAACCGAGCGTCTAAACAGGTCAAAACTTGCAAAATTCAAAATTCTCTAATAACAAAACTACATGTCCAAAACTTATAGAAAATACATTTTTGTGCTCTGTGAGTCGATATCCTTTGCATACAATTCAATTGGAGTTGAAAAATTCATTTTTGAAGAAAATGACATTTCAAAATCTTTAAATCGTCATATCTCGTTAACCGAGCGTCTAAACAGGTCAAAACTTGCAAAATTCAAAATTCTCTAAAAACAAAACTACAAGTCCAAAACTTATAGAAAATACATTTTTGTGATCTGTGAGTCGATATCCTTCGCATACAATTCAATTGGAGTTGAAAAATTCATTTTTGAAGAAAATGACATTTCAAAATCTTTAAATCGTCATATCTCGTTAACCGAGCGTCTAAACAGGTCAAAACTTGCAAAATTCAAAATTCTCTAATAACAAAACTACATGTCCAAAACTTATAGAAAATACATTTTTGTGCTCTGTGAGTCGATATCCTTTGCATACAATTCAATTGGAGTTGAAAAATTCATTTTTGAAGAAAATGACATTTCAAAATCTTTAAATCGTCATATCTCGTTAACCGAGCGTCTAAACAGGTCAAAACTTGCAAAATTCAAAATTCTCTAAAAACAAAACTACAAGTCCAAAACTTATAGAAAATACATTTTTGTGATCTGTGAGTCGATATCCTTCGCATACAATTCAATTGGAGTTGAAAAATTCATTTTTGAAGAAAATGACATTTCAAAATCTTTAAATCGTCATATCTCGTTAACCGAGCGTCTAAACAGGTCAAAACTTGCAAAATTCAAAATTCTCTAAAAACAAAACTACAAGTCCAAAACGTATAGAAAATACATTTTTGTGCTCTGTGAGTCGATATCCTTCGCATACAATTCAATTGGAGTTGAAAAATTCATTTTTGAAGAAAATGACATTTCAAAATCTTTAAATCGTCATATCTCGTTAACCGAGCGTCTAAACAGGTCAAAACTTGCAAAATTCAAAATTCTCTAATAACAAAACTACATGTCCAAAACTTATAGAAAATACATTTTTGTGCTCTGTGAGTCGATATCCTTTGCATACAATTCAATTGGAGTTGAAAAATTCATTTTTGAAGAAAATGACATTTCAAAATCTTTAAATCGTCATATCTCGTTAACCGAGCGTCTAAACAGGTCAAAACTTGCAAAATTCAAAATTCTCTAAAAACAAAACTACAAGTCCAAAACTTATAGAAAATACATTTTTGTGATCTGTGAGTCGATATCCTTCGCATACAATTCAATTGGAGTTGAAAAATTCATTTTTGAAGAAAATGACATTTCAAAATCTTTAAATCGTCATATCTCGTTAACCGAGCGTCTAAACAGGTCAAAACTTGCAAAATTCAAAATTCTCTAAAAACAAAACTACAAGTCCAAAACGTATAGAAAATACATTTTTGTGCTCTGTGAGTCGATATCCTTCGCATACAATTCAATTGGAGTTGAAAAATTCATTTTTGAAGAAAATGACATTTCAAAATCTTTAAATCGTCATATCTCGTTTACCGAGCGTTTAAACAGGTCAAAACTTGCAAAATTCAAAATTCTCTAAAAACAAAACTACAAGTCCAAAACGTATAGAAAATACATTTTTGTGCTCTGTGAGTCGATATCCTTCGCATACAATTCAATTGGAGTTGAAAAATTCATTTTTGAAGAAAATGACATTTCAAAATCTTTAAATCGTCATATCTCGTTAACCGAGCGTCTAAACAGGTCAAAACTTGCAAAATTCAAAATTCTCTAAAAACAAAACTACAAGTCCAAAACTTATAGAAAATACATTTTTGTGATCTGTGAGTCGATATCCTTCGCATACAATTCAATTGGAGTTGAAAAATTCATTTTTGAAGAAAATGACATTTCAAAATCTTTAAATCGTCATATCTCGTTAACCGAGCGTCTAAACAGGTCAAAACTTGCAAAATTCAAAATTCTCTAAAAACAAAACTACAAGTCCAAAACTTATAGAAAATACATTTTTGTGATCTGTGAGTCGATATCCTTCGCATACAATTCAATTGAAGTTGAAAAATTCATTTTTGAAGAAAATGACATTTCAAAATGTTTAAATCGTCATATCTCGTTAACCGAGCGTCTAAACAGGTCAAAACTTGCAAAATTCAAAATTCTCTAATAACAAAACTACATGTCCAAAACTTATAGAAAATACATTTTTGTGCTCTGTGAGTCGATATCCTTCGCATACAATTCAATTGGAGTTGAAAAATTCATTTTTGAAGAAAATGACATTTCAAAATCTTTAAATCGTCATATCTCGTTAACCGAGCGTCTAAACAGGTCAAAACTTGCAAAATTCAAAATTCTCTAAAAACAAAACTACAAGTCCAAAACTTATAGAAAATACATTTTTGTGCTCTGTGAGTCGATATCCTTCGCATACAATTCAATTGGAGTTGAAAAATTCATTTTTGAAGAAAATGACATTTAAAAATCTTTAAATCGTCATATCTCGTTAACCGAGCGTCTAAACAGGTAAAAGTTTGCAAAATTCAAAATTCTCTAAAAACAAAACTACAAGTCCAAAACTTATAGAAAATACATTTTTGTGCTCTGTGAGTCGATATCCTTCGCATACAATTCAATAATTGGAGTTGAAAAATTCATTTTTGAAGAAAATGACATTTCAAAATCTTTAAATCGTCATATCTCGTTAACCGAGCGTCTAAACAGGTCAAAACTTGCAAAATTCAAAATTCTCTAATAACAAAACTACATGTCCAAAACTTATAGAAAATACATTTTTGTGCTCTGTGAGTCGATATCCTTTGCATACAATTCAATTGGAGTTGAAAAATTCATTTTTGAAGAAAATGACATTTCAAAATCTTTAAATCGTCATATCTCGTTAACCGAGCGTCTAAACAGGTCAAAACTTGCAAAATTCAAAATTCTCTAAAAACAAAACTACAAGTCCAAAACTTATAGAAAATACATTTTTGTGCTCTGTGAGTCGATATCCTTCGCATACAATTCAATTGGAGTTGAAAAATTCATTTTTGAAGAAAATGACATTTCAAAATCTTTAAATCGTCATATCTCGTTAACCGAGCGTCTAAACAGGTCAAAACTTGCAAAATTCAAAATTCTCTAAAAACAAAACTACAAGTCCAAAACTTATAGAAAATACATTTTTGTGATCTGTGAGTCGATATCCTTCGCATACAATTCAATTGGAGTTGAAAAATTCATTTTTGAAGAAAATGACATTTCAAAATCTTTAAATCGTCATATCTCGTTAACCGAGCGTCTAAACAGGTCAAAACTTGCAAAATTCAAAATTCTCTAATAACAAAACTACATGTCCAAAACTTATAGAAAATACATTTTTGTGCTCTGTGAGTCGATATCCTTTGCATACAATTCAATTGGAGTTGAAAAATTCATTTTTGAAGAAAATGACATTTCAAAATCTTTAAATCGTCATATCTCGTTAACCGAGCGTCTAAACAGGTCAAAACTTGCAAAATTCAAAATTCTCTAAAAACAAAACTACAAGTCCAAAACTTATAGAAAATACATTTTTGTGATCTGTGAGTCGATATCCTTCGCATACAATTCAATTGGAGTTGAAAAATTCATTTTTGAAGAAAATGACATTTCAAAATCTTTAAATCGTCATATCTCGTTAACCGAGCGTCTAAACAGGTCAAAACTTGCAAAATTCAAAATTCTCTAATAACAAAACTACATGTCCAAAACTTATAGAAAATACATTTTTGTGCTCTGTGAGTCGATATCCTTTGCATACAATTCAATTGGAGTTGAAAAATTCATTTTTGAAGAAAATGACATTTCAAAATCTTTAAATCGTCATATCTCGTTAACCGAGCGTCTAAACAGGTCAAAACTTGCAAAATTCAAAATTCTCTAAAAACAAAACTACAAGTCCAAAACTTATAGAAAATACATTTTTGTGATCTGTGAGTCGATATCCTTCGCATACAATTCAATTGGAGTTGAAAAATTCATTTTTGAAGAAAATGACATTTCAAAATCTTTAAATCGTCATATCTCGTTAACCGAGCGTCTAAACAGGTCAAAACTTGCAAAATTCAAAATTCTCTAATAACAAAACTACATGTCCAAAACTTATAGAAAATACATTTTTGTGCTCTGTGAGTCGATATCCTTTGCATACAATTCAATTGGAGTTGAAAAATTCATTTTTGAAGAAAATGACATTTCAAAATCTTTAAATCGTCATATCTCGTTAACCGAGCGTCTAAACAGGTCAAAACTTGCAAAATTCAAAATTCTCTAAAAACAAAACTACAAGTCCAAAACTTATAGAAAATACATTTTTGTGATCTGTGAGTCGATATCCTTCGCATACAATTCAATTGGAGTTGAAAAATTCATTTTTGAAGAAAATGACATTTCAAAATCTTTAAATCGTCATATCTCGTTAACCGAGCGTCTAAACAGGTCAAAACTTGCAAAATTCAAAATTCTCTAAAAACAAAACTACAAGTCCAAAACGTATAGAAAATACATTTTTGTGCTCTGTGAGTCGATATCCTTCGCATACAATTCAATTGGAGTTGAAAAATTCATTTTTGAAGAAAATGACATTTCAAAATCTTTAAATCGTCATATCTCGTTAACCGAGCGTCTAAACAGGTCAAAACTTGCAAAATTCAAAATTCTCTAATAACAAAACTACATGTCCAAAACTTATAGAAAATACATTTTTGTGCTCTGTGAGTCGATATCCTTTGCATACAATTCAATTGGAGTTGAAAAATTCATTTTTGAAGAAAATGACATTTCAAAATCTTTAAATCGTCATATCTCGTTAACCGAGCGTCTAAACAGGTCAAAACTTGCAAAATTCAAAATTCTCTAAAAACAAAACTACAAGTCCAAAACTTATAGAAAATACATTTTTGTGATCTGTGAGTCGATATCCTTCGCATACAATTCAATTGGAGTTGAAAAATTCATTTTTGAAGAAAATGACATTTCAAAATCTTTAAATCGTCATATCTCGTTAACCGAGCGTCTAAACAGGTCAAAACTTGCA
Source organism: Episyrphus balteatus (assembly GCF_945859705.1). Classification (NCBI taxonomy): domain Eukaryota; kingdom Metazoa; phylum Arthropoda; class Insecta; order Diptera; family Syrphidae; genus Episyrphus; species Episyrphus balteatus. The sequence continues at coordinate 38,805,699 of NC_079135.1, forward strand.
AAATTCAAAATTCTCTAAAAACAAAACTACAAGTCCAAAACGTATAGAAAATACATTTTTGTGCTCTGTGAGTCGATATCCTTCGCATACAATTCAATTGGAGTTGAAAAATTCATTTTTGAAGAAAATGACATTTCAAAATCTTTAAATCGTCATATCTCGTTTACCGAGCGTTTAAACAGGTCAAAACTTGCAAAATTCAAAATTCTCTAAAAACAAAACTACAAGTCCAAAACGTATAGAAAATACATTTTTGTGCTCTGTGAGTCGATATCCTTCGCATACAATTCAATTGGAGTTGAAAAATTCATTTTTGAAGAAAATGACATTTCAAAATCTTTAAATCGTCATATCTCGTTAACCGAGCGTCTAAACAGGTCAAAACTTGCAAAATTCAAAATTCTCTAAAAACAAAACTACAAGTCCAAAACTTATAGAAAATACATTTTTGTGATCTGTGAGTCGATATCCTTCGCATACAATTCAATTGGAGTTGAAAAATTCATTTTTGAAGAAAATGACATTTCAAAATCTTTAAATCGTCATATCTCGTTAACCGAGCGTCTAAACAGGTCAAAACTTGCAAAATTCAAAATTCTCTAAAAACAAAACTACAAGTCCAAAACTTATAGAAAATACATTTTTGTGATCTGTGAGTCGATATCCTTCGCATACAATTCAATTGAAGTTGAAAAATTCATTTTTGAAGAAAATGACATTTCAAAATGTTTAAATCGTCATATCTCGTTAACCGAGCGTCTAAACAGGTCAAAACTTGCAAAATTCAAAATTCTCTAATAACAAAACTACATGTCCAAAACTTATAGAAAATACATTTTTGTGCTCTGTGAGTCGATATCCTTCGCATACAATTCAATTGGAGTTGAAAAATTCATTTTTGAAGAAAATGACATTTCAAAATCTTTAAATCGTCATATCTCGTTAACCGAGCGTCTAAACAGGTCAAAACTTGCAAAATTCAAAATTCTCTAAAAACAAAACTACAAGTCCAAAACTTATAGAAAATACATTTTTGTGCTCTGTGAGTCGATATCCTTCGCATACAATTCAATTGGAGTTGAAAAATTCATTTTTGAAGAAAATGACATTTAAAAATCTTTAAATCGTCATATCTCCTTAACCGAGCGTCTAAACAGGTAAAAGTTTGCAAAATTCAAAATTCTCTAAAAACAAAACTACAAGTCCAAAACTTATAGAAAATACATTTTTGTGCTCTGTGAGTCGATATCCTTCGCATACAATTCAATAATTGGAGTTGAAAAATTCATTTTTGAAGAAAATGACATTTCAAAATCTTTAAATCGTCATATCTCGTTAACCGAGCGTCTAAACAGGTCAAAACTTGCAAAATTCAAAATTCTCTAATAACAAAACTACATGTCCAAAACTTATAGAAAATACATTTTTGTGCTCTGTGAGTCGATATCCTTTGCATACAATTCAATTGGAGTTGAAAAATTCATTTTTGAAGAAAATGACATTTCAAAATCTTTAAATCGTCATATCTCGTTAACCGAGCGTCTAAACAGGTCAAAACTTGCAAAATTCAAAATTCTCTAAAAACAAAACTACAAGTCCAAAACTTATAGAAAATACATTTTTGTGCTCTGTGAGTCGATATCCTTCGCATACAATTCAATTGGAGTTGAAAAATTCATTTTTGAAGAAAATGACATTTCAAAATCTTTAAATCGTCATATCTCGTTAACCGAGCGTCTAAACAGGTCAAAACTTGCAAAATTCAAAATTCTCTAAAAACAAAACTACAAGTCCAAAACGTATAGAAAATACATTTTTGTGCTCTGTGAGTCGATATCCTTCGCATACAATTCAATTGGAGTTGAAAAATTCATTTTTGAAGAAAATGACATTTCAAAATCTTTAAATCGTCATATCTCGTTAACCGAGCGTCTAAACAGGTCAAAACTTGCAAAATTCAAAATTCTCTAAAAACAAAACTACAAGTCCAAAACTTATAGAAAATACATTTTTGTGCTCTGTGAGTCGATATCCTTCGCATACAATTCAATTGGAGTTGAAAAATTAATTTTTGAAGAAAATGACATTTCAAAATCTTTAAATCGTCATATCTCGTTAACCGAGCGTCTAAACAGGTCAAAACTTGCAAAATTCAAAATTCTCTAAAAACAAAACTACAAGTCCAAAACTTATAGAAAATACATTTTTGTGCTCTGTGAGTCGATATCCTTCGCATACAATTCAATTGGAGTTGAAAAATTCATTTTTGAAGAAAATGACATTTCAAAATCTTTAAATCGTCATATCTCGTTAACCGAGCGTCTAAACAGGTCAAAACTTGCAAAATTCAAAATTCTCTAATAACAAAACTACATGTCCAAAACTTATAGAAAATACATTTTTGTGCTCTGTGAGTCGATATCCTTCGCATACAATTCAATTGGAGTTGAAAAATTAATTTTTGAAGAAAATGACATTTCAAAATCTTTAAATCGTCATATCTCGTTAACCGAGCGTCTAAACAGGTCAAAACTTGCAAAATTCAAAATTCTCTAAAAACAAAACTACAAGTCCAAAACTTATAGAAAATACATTTTTGTGATCTGTGAGTCGATATCCTTCGCATAAAATTCAATTGGAGTTGAAAAATTCATTTTTGAAGAAAATGACATTTCAAAATCTTTAAATTGTCATATCTCGTTAACCGAGCGTCTAAACAGGTCAAAACTTGCAAAATTCAAAATTCTCTAAAAACAAAACTACAAGTCCAAAACTTATAGAAAATACATTTTTGTGATCTGTGAGTCGATATCCTTCGCATACAATTCAATTGAAGTTGAAAAATTCATTTTTGAAGAAAATGACATTTCAAAATGTTTAAATCGTCATATCTTGTTAACCGAGCGTCTAAACAGGTCAAAACTTGCAAAATTCAAAATTCTCTAATAACAAAACTACATGTCCAAAACTTATAGAAAATACATTTTTGTGCTCTGTGAGTCGATATCCTTCGCATACAATTCAATTGGAGTTGAAAAATTCATTTTTGAAGAAAATGACATTTCAAAATCTTTAAATCGTCATATCTCGTTAACCGAGCGTCTAAACAGGTCAAAACTTGCAAAATTCAAAATTCTCTAAAAACAAAACTACAAGTCCAAAACTTATAGAAAATACATTTTTGTGATCTGTGAGTCGATATCCTTCGCATACAATTCAATTGAAGTTGAAAAATTCATTTTTGAAGAAAATGACATTTCAAAATGTTTAAATCGTCATATCTTGTTAACCGAGCGTCTAAACAGGTCAAAACTTGCAAAATTCAAAATTCTCTAATAACAAAACTACATGTCCAAAACTTATAGAAAATACATTTTTGTGCTCTGTGAGTCGATATCCTTCGCATACAATTCAATTGGAGTTGAAAAATTCATTTTTGAAGAAAATGACATTTCAAAATCTTTAAATCGTCATATCTCGTTAACCGAGCGTCTAAACAGGTCAAAACTTGCAAAATTCAAAATTCTCTAAAAACAAAACTACAAGTCCAAAACTTATAGAAAATACATTTTTGTGCTCTGTGAGTCGATATCCTTCGCATACAATTCAATTGGAGTTGAAAAATTCATTTTTGAAGAAAATGACATTTAAAAATCTTTAAATCGTCATATCTCGTTAACCGAGCGTCTAAACAGGTAAAAGTTTGCAAAATTCAAAATTCTCTAAAAACAAAACTACAAGTCCAAAACTTATAGAAAATACATTTTTGTGCTCTGTGAGTCGATATCCTTCGCATACAATTCAATTGGAGTTGAAAAATTCATTTTTGAAGAAAATGACATTTCAAAATCTTTAAATCGTCATATCTCGTTAATCGAGCGTCTAAACAGGTCAAAACTTGCAAAATTCAAAATTCTCTAATAACAAAACTACATGTCCAAAACTTATAGAAAATACATTTTTGTGCTCTGTGAGTCGATATCCTTCGCATACAATTCAATTGGAGTTGAAAAATTCATTTTTGAAGAAAATGACATTTCAAAATCTTTAAATCGTCATATCTCGTTAACCGAGCGTCTAAACAGGTCAAAACTTGCAAAATTCAAAATTCTCTAAAAACAAAACTACAAGTCCAAAACTTATAGAAAATACATTTTTGTGCTCTGTGAGTCGATATCCTTCGCATACAATTCAATTGGAGTTGAAAAATTCATTTTTGAAGAAAATGACATTTCAAAATCTTTAAATCGTCATATCTCGTTAACCGAGCGTCTAAACAGGTCAAAACTTGCAAAATTCAAAATTCTCTAAAAACAAAACTACAAGTCCAAAACTTATAGAAAATACATTTTTGTGCTCTGTGAGTCGATATCCTTCGCATACAATTCAATTGGAGTTGAAAAATTCATTTTTGAAGAAAATGACATTTAAAAATCTTTAAATCGTCATATCTCGTTAACCGAGCGTCTAAACAGGTAAAAGTTTGCAAAATTCAAAATTCTCTAAAAACAAAACTACAAGTCCAAAACTTATAGAAAATACATTTTTGTGCTCTGTGAGTCGATATCCTTCGCATACAATTCAATTGGAGTTGAAAAATTCATTTTTGAAGAAAATGACATTTCAAAATCTTTAAATCGTCATATCTCGTTAATCGAGCGTCTAAACAGGTCAAAACTTGCAAAATTCAAAATTCTCTAATAACAAAACTACATGTCCAAAACTTATAGAAAATACATTTTTGTGCTCTGTGAGTCGATATCCTTCGCATACAATTCAATTGGAGTTGAAAAATTCATTTTTGAAGAAAATGACATTTCAAAATCTTTAAATCGTCATATCTCGTTAACCGAGCGTCTAAACAGGTCAAAACTTGCAAAATTCAAAATTCTCTAAAAACAAAACTACAAGTCCAAAACTTATAGAAAATACATTTTTGTGATCTGTGAGTCGATATCCTTCGCATACAATTCAATTGGAGTTGAAAAATTCATTTTTGAAGAAAATGACATTTCAAAATCTTTAAATTGTCATATCTCGTTAACCGAGCGTCTAAACAGGTCAAAACTTGCAAAATTCAAAATTCTCTAAAAACAAAACTACAAGTCCAAAACTTATAGAAAATACATTTTTGTGATCTGTGAGTCGATATCCTTCGCATACAATTCAATTGGAGTTGAAAAATTCATTTTTGAAGAAAATGACATTTAAAAATCTTTAAATCGTCATATCTCGTTAACCGAGCGTCTAAACAGGTCAAAACTTGCAAAATTCAAAATTCTCTAATAACAAAACTACATGTCCAAAACTTATAGAAAATACATTTTTGTGCTCTGTGAGTCGATATCCTTCGCATACAATTCAATTGGAGTTGAAAAATTCATTTTTGAAGAAAATGACATTTCAAAATCTTTAAATCGTCATATCTCGTTAACCGAGCGTCTAAACAGGTCAAAACTTGCAAAATTCAAAATTCTCTAAAAACAAAACTACAAGTCCAAAACTTATAGAAAATACATTTTTGTGATCTGTGAGTCGATATCCTTCGCATACAATTCAATTGGAGTTGAAAAATTCATTTTTGAAGAAAATGACATTTAAAAATCTTTAAATCGTCATATCTCGTTAACCGAGCGTCTAAACAGGTAAAAGTTTGCAAAATTCAAAATTCTCTAAAAACAAAACTACAAGTCCAAAACTTATAGAAAATACATTTTTGTGCTCTGTGAGTCGATATCCTTCGCATACAATTCAATTGGAGTTGAAAAATTCATTTTTGAAGAAAATGACATTTCAAAATCTTTGAATCGTCATAGCTCGTTAACCGAGCGTCTAAACAGGTCAAAACTTGCAAAATTCAAAATTCTCTAATAACAAAACTACATGTCCAAAACTTATAGAAAATACATTTTTGTGCTCTGTGAGTCGATATCCTTTGCATACAATTCAATTGGAGTTGAAAAATTAATTTTTGAAGAAAATGACATTTCAAAATCTTTAAATCGTCATATCTCGTTAACCGAGCGTCTAAACAGGTCAAAACTTGCAAAATTCAAAATTCTCTAAAAACAAAACTACAAGTCCAAAACTTATAGAAAATACATTTTTGTGATCTGTGAGTCGATATCCTTCGCAAACAATTCAATTGGAGTTGAAAAATTCATTTTTGAAGAAAATGACATTTCAAAATCTTTAAATCGTCATATCTCGTTAACCGAGCGTCTAAACAGGTCAAAACTTGCAAAATTCAAAATTCTCTAATAACAAAACTACATGTCCAAAACTTATAGAAAATACATTTTTGTGCTCTGTGAGTCGATATCCTTTGCATACAATTCAATTGGAGTTGAAAAATTAATTTTTGAAGAAAATGACATTTCAAAATCTTTAAATCGTCATATCTCGTTAACCGAGCGTCTAAACAGGTCAAAACTTGCAAAATTCAAAATTCTCTAAAAACAAAACTACAAGTCCAAAACTTATAGAAAATACATTTTTGTGATCTGTGAGTCGATATCCTTCGCATACAATTCAATTGGAGTTGAAAAATTCATTTTTGAAGAAAATGACATTTCAAAATCTTTAAATCGTCATATCTCGTTAACCGAGCGTCTAAACAGGTCAAAACTTGCAAAATTCAAAATTCTCTAAAAACAAAACTACAAGTCCAAAACTTATAGAAAATACATTTTTGTGATCTGTGAGTCGATATCCTTCGCATACAATTCAATTGGAGTTGAAAAATTCATTTTTGAAGAAAATGACATTTCAAAATCTTTAAATCGTCATATCTCGTTAACCGAGCGTTTAAACAGGTCAAAACTTGCAAAATTCAAAATTCTCTAAAAACAAAACTACAACTCCAAAACTTATAGAAAATACATTTTTGTGATCTGTGAGTCGATATCCTTCGCATACAATTCAATTGGAGTTGAAAAATTCATTTTTGAAGAAAATGACATTTCAAAATCTTTAAATCGTCATATCTCGTTAACCGAGCGTCTAAACAGGTCAAAACTTGCAAAATTCAAAATTCTCTAAAAACAAAACTACAAGTCCAAAACTTATAGAAAATACATTTTTGTGATCTGTGAGTCGATATCCTTCGCATACAATTCAATTGGAGTTGAAAAATTCATTTTTGAAGAAAATGACATTTCAAAATCTTTAAATCGTCATATCTCGTTAACCGAGCGTCTAAACAGGTCAAAACTTGCAAAATTCAAAATTCTCTAATAACAAAACTACAAGTCCAAAACTTATAGAAAATACATTTTTGTGATCTGTGAGTCGATATCCTTCGCATACAATTCAATTGGAGTTGAAAAATTCATTTTTGAAGAAAATGACATTTCAAAATCTTTAAATCGTCATATCTCGTTAACCGAGCGTCTAAACAGGTCAAAACTTGCAAAATTCAAAATTCTCTAAAAACAAAACTACAAGTCCAAAACTTATAGAAAATACATTTTTGTGATCTGTGAGTCGATATCCTTCGCATACAATTCAATTGGAGTTGAAAAATTCATTTTTGAAGAAAATGACATTTCAAAATCTTTAAATCGTCATATCTCGTTAACCGAGCGTCTAAACAGGTCAAAACTTGCAAAATTCAAAATTCTCTAAAAACAAAACTACAAGTCCAAAACTTATAGAAAATACATTTTTGTGATCTGTGAGTCGATATCCTTCGCATACAATTCAATTGGAGTTGAAAAATTCATTTTTGAAGAAAATGACATTTCAAAATCTTTAAATCGTCATATCTCGTTAACCGAGCGTTTAAACAGGTCAAAACTTGCAAAATTCAAAATTCTCTAAAAACAAAACTACAAGTCCAAAACTTATAGAAAATACATTTTTGTGATCTGTGAGTCGATATCCTTCGCATACAATTCAATTGGAGTTGAAAAATTAATTTTTGAAGAAAATGACATTTCAAAATCTTTAAATCGTCATATCTCGTTAACCGAGCGTCTAAACAGGTCAAAACTTGCAAAATTCAAAATTCTCTAATAACAAAACTACATGTCCAAAACTTATAGAAAATACATTTTTGTGCTCTGTGAGTCGATATCCTTCGCATACAATTCAATTGGAGTTGAAAAATTCATTTTTGAAGAAAATGACATTTCAAAATCTTTAAATCGTCATATCTCGTTAACCGAGCGTCTAAACAGGTCAAAACTTGCAAAATTCAAAATTCTCTAATAACAAAACTACATGTCCAAAACTTATAGAAAATACATTTTTGTGCTCTGTGAGTCGATATCCTTCGCATACAATTCAATTGGAGTTGAAAAATTCATTTTTGAAGAAAATGACATTTCAAAATCTTTAAATCGTCATATCTCGTTAACCGAGCGTCTAAACAGGTCAAAAATTGCAAAATTCAAAATTCTCTAAAAACAAAACTACAAGTCCAAAACTTATAGAAAATACATTTTTGTGCTCTGTGAGTCGATATCCTTCGCATACAATTCAATTGGAGTTGAAAAATTAATTTTTGAAGAAAATGACATTTCAAAATCTTTAAATCGTCATATCTCGTTAACCGAGCGTCTAAACAGGTCAAAACTTGCAAAATTCAAAATTCTCTAAAAACAAAACTACAAGTCCAAAACTTATAGAAAATACATTTTTGTGATCTGTGAGTCGATATCCTTCGCATACAATTCAATTGGAGTTGAAAAATTAATTTTTGAAGAAAATGACATTTCAAAATCTTTAAATCGTCATATCTCGTTAACCGAGCGTCTAAACAGGTCAAAACTTGCAAAATTCAAAATTCTCTAATAACAAAACTACATGTCCAAAACTTATAGAAAATACATTTTTGTGCTCTGTGAGTCGATATCCTTCGCATACAATTCAATTGGAGTTGAAAAATTCATTTTTGAAGAAAATGACATTTCAAAATCTTTAAATCGTCATATCTCGTTAACCGAGCGTCTAAACAGGTCAAAACTTGCAAAATTCAAAATTCTCTAATAACAAAACTACATGTCCAAAACTTATAGAAAATACATTTTTGTGCTCTGTGAGTCGATATCCTTCGCATACAATTCAATTGGAGTTGAAAAATTCATTTTTGAAGAAAATGACATTTAAAAATCTTTAAATCGTCATATCTCGTTAACCGAGCGTCTAAACAGGTAAAAGTTTGCAAAATTCAAAATTCTCTAAAAACAAAACTACAAGTCCAAAACTTATAGAAAATACATTTTTGTGCTCTGTGAGTCGATATCCTTCGCATACAATTCAATTGGAGTTGAAAAATTCATTTTTGAAGAAAATGACATTTCAAAATCTTTAAATCGTCATATCTCGTTAACCGAGCGTCTAAACAGGTCAAAACTTGCAAAATTCAAAATTCTCTAAAAACAAAACTACAAGTCCAAAACTTATAGAAAATACATTTTTGTGCTCTGTGAGTCGATATCCTTTGCATACAATTCAATTGGAGTTGAAAAATTAATTTTTGAAGAAAATGACATTTCAAAATCTTTAAATCGTCATATCTCGTTAACCGAGCGTCTAAACAGGTCAAAACTTGCAAAATTCAAAATTCTCTAAAAACAAAACTACAAGTCCAAAACTTATAGAAAATACATTTTTGTGATCTGTGAGTCGATATCCTTCGCAAACAATTCAATTGGAGTTGAAAAATTCATTTTTGAAGAAAATGACATTTCAAAATCTTTAAATCGTCATATCTCGTTAACCGAGCGTCTAAACAGGTCAAAACTTGCAAAATTCAAAATTCTCTAATAACAAAACTACATGTCCAAAACTTATAGAAAATACATTTTTGTGCTCTGTGAGTCGATATCCTTTGCATACAATTCAATTGGAGTTGAAAAATTAATTTTTGAAGAAAATGACATTTCAAAATCTTTAAATCGTCATATCTCGTTAACCGAGCGTCTAAACAGGTCAAAACTTGCAAAATTCAAAATTCTCTAATAACAAAACTACATGTCCAAAACTTATAGAAAATACATTTTTGTGCTCTGTGAGTCGATATCCTTCGCATACAATTCAATTGGAGTTGAAAAATTCATTTTTGAAGAAAATGACATTTCAAAATCTTTAAATCGTCATATCTCGTTAACCGAGCGTCTAAACAGGTCAAAACTTGCAAAATTCAAAATTCTCTAATAACAAAACTACATGTCCAAAACTTATAGAAAATACATTTTTGTGCTCTGTGAGTCGATATCCTTTGCATACAATTCAATTGGAGTTGAAAAATTAATTTTTGAAGAAAATGACATTTCAAAATCTTTAAATCGTCATATCTCGTTAACCGAGCGTCTAAACAGGTCAAAACTTGCAAAATTCAAAATTCTCTAATAACAAAACTACATGTCCAAAACTTATAGAAAATACATTTTTGTGCTCTGTGAGTCGATATCCTTCGCATACAATTCAATTGGAGTTGAAAAATTCATTTTTGAAGAAAATGACATTTCAAAATCTTTAAATCGTCATATCTCGTTAACCGAGCGTCTAAACAGGTCAAAACTTGCAAAATTCAAAATTCTCTAATAACAAAACTACATGTCCAAAACTTATAGAAAATACATTTTTGTGATCTGTGAGTCGATATCCTTCGCAAACAATTCAATTGGAGTTGAAAAATTCATTTTTGAAGAAAATGACATTTCAAAATCTTTAAATCGTCATATCTCGTTAACCGAGCGTCTAAACAGGTCAAAACTTGCAAAATTCAAAATTCTCTAAAAACAAAACTACAAGTCCAAAACTTATAGAAAATACATTTTTGTGATCTGTGAGTCGATATCCTTCGCATACAATTCAATTGGAGTTGAAAAATTCATTTTTGAAGAAAATGACATTTCAAAATCTTTAAATCGTCATATCTCGTTAACCGAGCGTCTAAACAGGTCAAAACTTGCAAAATTCAAAATTCTCTAAAAACAAAACTACAAGTCCAAAACTTATAGAAAATACATTTTTGTGATCTGTGAGTCGATATCCTTCGCATACAATTCAATTGGAGTTGAAAAATTCATTTTTGAAGAAAATGACATTTCAAAATCTTTAAATCGTCATATCTCGTTAACCGAGCGTTTAAACAGGTCAAAACTTGCAAAATTCAAAATTCTCTAAAAACAAAACTACAACTCCAAAACTTATAGAAAATACATTTTTGTGATCTGTGAGTCGATATCCTTCGCATACAATTCAATTGGAGTTGAAAAATTCATTTTTGAAGAAAATGACATTTCAAAATCTTTAAATCGTCATATCTCGTTAACCGAGCGTCTAAACAGGTCAAAACTTGCAAAATTCAAAATTCTCTAAAAACAAAACTACAAGTCCAAAACTTATAGAAAATACATTTTTGTGCTCTGTGAGTCGATATCCTTCGCATACAATTCAATTGGAGTTGAAAAATTAATTTTTGAAGAAAATGACATTTCAAAATCTTTAAATCGTCATATCTCGTTAACCGAGCGTCTAAACAGGTCAAAACTTGCAAAATTCAAAATTCTCTAAAAACAAAACTACAAGTCCAAAACTTATAGAAAATACATTTTTGTGATCTGTGAGTCGATATCCTTCGCATACAATTCAATTGGAGTTGAAAAATTAATTTTTGAAGAAAATGACATTTCAAAATCTTTAAATCGTCATATCTCGTTAACCGAGCGTCTAAACAGGTCAAAACTTGCAAAATTCAAAATTCTCTAATAACAAAACTACATGTCCAAAACTTATAGAAAATACATTTTTGTGCTCTGTGAGTCGATATCCTTCGCATACAATTCAATTGGAGTTGAAAAATTCATTTTTGAAGAAAATGACATTTCAAAATCTTTAAATCGTCATATCTCGTTAACCGAGCGTCTAAACAGGTCAAAACTTGCAAAATTCAAAATTCTCTAAAAACAAAACTACAAGTCCAAAACTTATAGAAAATACATTTTTGTGATCTGTGAGTCGATATCCTTCGCATACAATTCAATTGGAGTTGAAAAATTCATTTTTGAAGAAAATGACATTTCAAAATCTTTAAATCGTCATATCTCGTTAACCGAGCGTCTAAACAGGTCAAAACTTGCAAAATTCAAAATTCTCTAAAAACAAAACTACAAGTCCAAAACTTATAGAAAACACATTTTTGTGATCTGTGAGTCGATATCCTTCGCATACAATTCAATTGGAGTTGAAAAATTCATTTTTGAAGAAAATGACATTTCAAAATCTTTAAATCGTCATATCTCGTTAACCGAACGTCTAAACAGGTCAAAACTTGCAAAATTCAAAATTCTCTAATAACAAAACTACATGTCCAAAACTTATAGAAAATACATTTTTGTGCTCTGTGAGTCGATATCCTTTGCATACAATTCAATTGGAGTTGAAAAATTCATTTTTGAAGAAAATGACATTTCAAAATCTTTAAATCGTCATATCTCGTTAACCGAGCGTCTAAACAGGTCAAAACTTGCAAAATTCAAAATTCTCTAAAAACAAAACTACAAGTCCAAAACTTATAGAAAATACATTTTTGTGCTCTGTGAGTAGATATCCTTCGCATACAATTCAATTGGAGTTGAAAAATTCATTTTTGAAGAAAATGACATTTCAAAATCTTTAAATCGTCATATCTCGTTAACCGAGCGTCTAAACAGGTCAAAACTTGCAAAATTCAAAATTCTCTAAAAACAAAACTACAAGTCCAAAACTTATAGAAAACACATTTTTGTGATCTGTGAGTCGATATCCTTCGCATACAATTCAATTGGAGTTGAAAAATTCATTTTTGAAGAAAATGACATTTCAAAATCTTTAAATCGTCATATCTCGTTAACCGAACGTCTAAACAGGTCAAAACTTGCAAAATTCAAAATTCTCTAATAACAAAACTACATGTCCAAAACTTATAGAAAATACATTTTTGTGCTCTGTGAGTCGATATCCTTTGCATACAATTCAATTGGAGTTGAAAAATTCATTTTTTGAAGAAAATGACATTTCAAAATCTTTAAATCGTCATATCTCGTTAACCGAGCGTCTAAACAGGTCAAAACTTGCAAAATTCAAAATTCTCTAAAAACAAAACTACAAGTCCAAAACTTATAGAAAATACATTTTTGTGATCTGTGAGTCGATATCCTTCGCATACAATTCAATTGGAGTTGAAAAATTCATTTTTGAAGAAAATGACATTTCAAAATCTTTAAATCGTCATATCTCGTTAACCGAACGTCTAAACAGGTCAAAACTTGCAAAATTCAAAATTCTCTAAAAACAAAACTACAAGTCCAAAACTTATAGAAAATACATTTTTGTGCTCTGTGAGTAGATATCCTTCGCATACAATTCAATTGGAGTTAAAAAATTCATTTTTGAAGAAAATGACATTTCAAAATCTTTAAATCGTCATATCTCGTTAACCGAGCGTCTAAACAGGTCAAAACTTGCAAAATTCAAAATTCTCTAAAAACAAAACTACAAGTCCAAAACTTATAGAAAATACATTTTTGTGCTCTGTGAGTAGATATCCTTCGCATACAATTCAATTGGAGTTGAAAAATTCATTTTTGAAGAAAATGACATTTCAAAATCTTTAAATCGTCATATCTCGTTAACCGAGCGTCTAAACAGGTCAAAACTTGCAAAATTCAAAATTCTCTAAAAACAAAACTACAAGTCCAAAACTTATAGAAAATACATTTTTGTGATCTGTGAGTCGATATCCTTCGCATACAATTCAATTGGAGTTGAAAAATTCACGTTTGAAGAAAATCACATTTCAAAATCTTTAAATCGTCATATCTCCTTTACCGAGCGTCTAAACAGGTCAAAACTTGCAAAATTCAAAATTCTCTAAAAACAAAACTACAAGTCCAAAACTTATAGAAAATACATTTTTGTGCTCTGTGAGTAGATATCCTTCGCATACAATTCAATTGGAGTTGAAAAATTCATTTTTGAAGAAAATGACATTTCAAAATCTTTAAATCGTCATATCTCGTTAACCGAGCGTCTAAACAGGTCAAAACTTGCAAAATTCAAAATTCTCTAAAAACAAAACTACAAGTCCAAAACTTATAGAAAATACATTTTTGTGCTCTGTGAGTAGATATCCTTCGCATACAATTCAATTGGAGTTGAAAAATTCATTTTTGAAGAAAATGACATTTCAAAATCTTTAAATCGTCATATCTCGTTAACCGAGCGTCTAAACAGGTCAAAACTTGCAAAATTCAAAATTCTCTAAAAACAAAACTACAAGTCCAAAACTTATAGAAAATACATTTTTGTGCTCTGTGAGTCGATATCCTTCGCATACAATTCAATTGGAGTTGAAAAATTCATTTTTGAAGAAAATGACATTTCAAAATCTTTGAATCGTCATATCTCGTTAACCGAACGTCTAAACAGGTCAAAACTTGCAAAATTCAAAATTCTCTAATAACAAAACTACATGTTTGTCCAAAACTTATAGAAAATACATTTTTGTGCTCTGTGAGTCGATATCCTTTGCATACAATTCAATTGGAGTTGAAAAATTAATTTTTGAAGAAAATGACATTTCAAAATCTTTAAATCGTCATATCTCGTTAACCGAGCGTCTAAACAGGTCAAAACTTGCAAAATTCAAAATTCTCTAAAAACAAAACTACAAGTCCAAAACTTATAGAAAATACATTTTTGTGCTCTGTGAGTAGATATCCTTCGCATACAATTCAATTGGAGTTGAAAAATTCATTTTTGAAAAAAATGACATTTCAAAATCTTTAAATCGTCATATCTCGTTAACCGAGCGTCTAAACAGGTCAAAACTTGCAAAATTCAAAATTCTCTAAAAACAAAACTACAAGTCCAAAACTTATAGAAAATACATTTTTGTGCTCTGTGAGTAGATATCCTTCGCATACAATTCAATTGGAGTTGAAAAATTCATTTTTGAAGAAAATGATATTTCAAAATCTTTAAATCGTCATATCTCGTTAACCGAGCGTCTAAACAGGTCAAAACTTGCAAAATTCAAAATTCTCTAAAAACAAAACTACAAGTCCAAAACTTATAGAAAATACATTTTTGTGCTCTGTGAGTAGATATCCTTCGCATACAATTCAATTGGAGTTGAAAAATTCATTTTTGAAGAAAATGACATTTCAAAATCTTTAAATCGTCATATCTCGTTAACCGAGCGTCTAAACAGGTCAAAACTTGCAAAATTCAAAATTCTCTAAAAACAAAACTACAAGTCCAAAACTTATAGAAAATACATTTTTGTGATCTGTGAGTCGATATCCTTCGCATACAATTCAATTGGAGTTGAAAAATTCATTTTTGAAGAAAATGACATTTCAAAATCTTTGAATCGTCATATCTCGTTAACCGAACGTCTAAACAGGTCAAAACTTGCAAAATTCAAAATTCTCTAATAACAAAACTACATGTCCAAAACTTATAGAAAATACATTTTTGTGTTCTGTGAGTCGATATCCTTTGCATACAATTCAATTGGAGTTGAAAAATTAATTTTTGAAGAAAATGACATTTCAAAATCTTTAACCGAGCGTCTAAACAGGTCAAAACTTGCAAAATTCAAAATTCTCTAAAAACAAAACTACAAGTCCAAAACTTATAGAAAATACATTTTTGTGATCTGTGAGTCGATATCCTTCGCATACAATTCAATTGGAGTTGAAAAATTCATTTTTGAAGAAAATGACATTTCAAAATCTTTAAATCGTCATATCTCGTTAACCGAGCGTCTAAACAGGTCAAAACTTGCAAAATTCAAAATTATCTAATAACAAAACTACATGTCCAAAACTTATAGAAAATACATTTTTGTGCTCTGTGAGTCGATATCCTTTGCATACAATTCAATTGGAATTGAAAAATTAATTTTTGAAGAAAATGACATTTCAAAATCTTTAACCGAGCGTCTAAACAGGTCAAAACTTGCAAAATTCAAAATTCTCTAAAAACAAAACTACAAGTCCAAAACTTATAGAAAATACATTTTTGTGATCTGTGAGTCGATATCCTTCGCATACAATTCAATTGGAGTTGAAAAATTCATTTTTGAAGAAAATGACATTTCAAAATCTTTGAATCGTCATATCTCGTTAACCGAACGTCTAAACAGGTCAAAACTTGCAAAATTCAAAATTCTCTAATAACAAAACTACATGTCCAAAACTTATAGAAAATACATTTTTGTGCTCTGTGAGTCGATATCCTTTGCATACAATTCAATTGGAGTTGAAAAATTAATTTTTGAAGAAAATGACATTTCAAAATCTTTAACCGAGCGTCTAAACAGGTCAAAACTTGCAAAATTCAAAATTCTCTAAAAACAAAACTACAAGTCCAAAACTTATAGAAAATACATTTTTGTGATCTGTGAGTCGATATCCTTCGCATACAATTCAATTGGAGTTGAAAAATTCATTTTTGAAGAAAATGACATTTCAAAATCTTTAAATCGTCATATCTCGTTAACCGAGCGTCTAAACAGGTCAAAACTTGCAAAATTCAAAATTCTCTAAAAACAAAACTACAAGTCCAAAACTTATAGAAAATACATTTTTGTGATCTGTGAGTCGATATCCTTCGCATACAATTCAATTGGAGTTGAAAAATTCATTTTTGAAGAAAATGACATTTCAAAATCTTTGAATCGTCATATCTCGTTAACCGAACGTCTAAACAGGTCAAAACTTGCAAAATTCAAAATTCTCTAATAACAAAACTACATGTCCAAAACTTATAGAAAATACATCTTTGTGCTCTGTGAGTCGATATCCTTTGCATACAATTCAATTGGAGTTGAAAAATTAATTTTTGAAGAAAATGACATTTCAAAATCTTTAACCGAGCGTCTAAACAGGTCAAAACTTGCAAAATTCAAAATTCTCTAAAAACAAAACTACAAGTCCAAAACTTATAGAAAATACATTTTTGTGATCTGTGAGTCGATATCCTTCGCATACAATTCAATTGGAGTTGAAAAATTCATTTTTGAAGAAAATGACATTTCAAAATCTTTAAATCGTCATATCTCGTTAACCGAGCGTCTAAACAGGTCAAAACTTGCAAAATTCAAAATTATCTAATAACAAAACTACATGTCCAAAACTTATAGAAAATACATTTTTGTGCTCTGTGAGTCGATATCCTTTGCATACAATTCAATTGGAGTTGAAAAATTAATTTTTGAAGAAAATGACATTTCAAAATCTTTAACCGAGCGTCTAAACAGGTCAAAACTTGCAAAATTCAAAATTCTCTAATAATCCAGTCAAATAAGGGTTTAACCTCGGAATGAATGTTAGTAGAAATTTTTTTTGCTCAATATCTTCCTTTTGCCATTCTATAACATATCTCAAAAGTCTAGAAAAATCTCATGTCCGCTTGTCGCGATTTCAAGGTCAAATCGCGAAATGAAGATTTTCAAAATTAGCAAAAATAGGCTATGGTATTATATACACATATGATACATGATTTCAAGGTATTTTTTAATGCTGATTCCAAAAAATCTAAAATCAAGGCAATCTGACGTCTCTGAAAAAAGTTATACCTGTTTTTTATGTGTCAACCCATATTATTATAACAGTTGCTAACTTACTACCGAAAAACACTTAAAAGTAATGGTAGCGGAATCATATTTTGCATGAGGGTTTTCATTTCCATTATCATTAAGAATCAAAACAATGCAATGCAAAAAAACATTTATATCCATGACAAAATGGTATTTTTTGAGAAAAGGGGAAATTTTGGGATGTGCACTAAAAAACATCCTGGTACAATCTTGGAATTAGTGCTAATAGGCTAATTTTTTTGTTTCTATCTTTGTTTGGATATTCTTTAACTTATGTCAAAAATCTAAAAAATCTCATGTCCGCAAGTTCTAATTTTCCAGGTTAAACTAAGTTAGGTGCAGATTTAAAAAAAATAATAAAAAAACTTTAGATTCTTATATGTATACCAACATAACCCATATCATTTCAAGGTATTTTTTAACGCTGATTCCAACAAAACCCACAAACAAATCAATATGACCATCCCTGAAAAGTAATGTACCTTATTCATGTTGATCTTACACAAATATCTGAAGAGTAGTTTTTCAATTTTTTCAAATCTGCACCTTATCTTCAAACCAAGAAAATTAGGACTTGCGGACATGAGATTTTTTTAGATTTTTGAGGGTAGTTAAAAAATATCCAAACAAAGATTAAAATGAAAAAATTAGCCTATTAGCACTTATTCCTAAGATGAACAAGAATCTTCTTTAGTGCATATCCTAAAATTTGCCCCTCCATCAAAAAATACCATTATTTCGTAGGTATATATATTTTTTGTAATGGATAGTTTTGATTTTTAATAATGATGGATTCTAAAATCTTCATGCAAAATTTGGTTCATCTGCCATAACTTTTAAGGGTTTTTCGGCAGTAAGTTTGCAACTGTTATAATAATATGAGTTGACAGATGAAAAACAGGTATAACTTTTTCCAGAGTCGTCAGATTGTCTTGATTTTAGATTTTTTGGAATCAGCATTAAAAAATACCTTGAAATCATGTATCATGTGTGTATATAATACCATAGCCTATTTTTGCTAATTTTGAAAATCTTCATTTCGCGATTTGACCTTGAAATCGCGACAAGCGGACATGAGATTTTTCTAGACTTTTGAGATATGTTATAGAATGGCAAAAGGAAGATATTGAGCAAAAAAAATTTCTACTAACATTCTTTCCGAGATTTACCCCTTTTTTCTCCTTATTTTACTGTATTATAAAAACAAAACTACAAGTCCAAAACTTATAGAAAATACATTTTTGTGCTCTGTGAGTAGATATCCTTCGCATACAATTCAATTGGAGTTGAAAAATTCATTTTTGAAGAAAATGACATTTCAAAATCTTTAAATCGTCATATCTCGTTAACCGAGCGTCTAAACAGGTCAAAACTTGCAAAATTCAAAATTATCTAATAACAAAACTACAAGTCCAAAACTTATAGAAAATACATTTTTGTGCTCTGTGAGTAGATATCCTTCGCATACAATTCAATTGGAGTTGAAAAATTCATTTTTGAAGAAAATGACATTTCAAAATCTTTAAATCGTCATATCTCGTTAACCGAGCGTCTAAACAGGTCAAAACTTGCAAAATTCAAAATTCTCTAAAAACAAAACTACAAGTCCAAAACTTATAGAAAATACATTTTTGTGATCTGTGAGTCGATATCCTTCGCATACAATTCAATTGGAGTTGAAAAATTCATTTTTGAAGAAAATGACATTTCAAAATCTTTGAATCGTCATATCTCGTTAACCGAGCGTCTAAACAGGTCAAAACTTGCAAAATTCAAAATTCTCTAAAAACAAAACTACAAGTCCAAAACTTATAGAAAATACATTTTTGTGCTCTGTGAGTAGATATCCTTCGCATACAATTCAATTGGAGTTGAAAAATTAATTTTTTAAGAAAATGACATTTCATAGTTCATAGTTCTTTTATTGTATAATTATACTCAGTAAGATACAAAATCTTATAAATTAGAGCAAAATACAATTCAATTGGAGTTGAAAAATTCATTTTTGAAGAAAATGACATTTCAAAATCTTTAAATCGTCATATCTCGTTAACCGAGCGTCTAAACAGGTCAAAACTTGCAAAATTCAAAATTCTCTAAAAACAAAACTACAAGTCCAAAACTTATAGAAAATACATTTTTGTGCTCTGTGAGTAGATATCCTTCGCATACAATTCAATTGGAGTTGAAAAATTCATTTTTGAAGAAAATGACATTTCAAAATCTTTAAATCGTCATATCTCGTTAACCGAGCGTCTAAACAGGTCAAAACTTGCAAAATTCAAAATTCTCTAAAAACAAAACTACAAGTCCAAAACTTATAGAAAATACATTTTTGTGCTCTGTGAGTCGATATCCTTCGCATACAATTCAATTGGAGTTGAAAAATTCATTTTTGAAGAAAATGACATTTCAAAATCTTTAAATCGTCATATCTCGTTAACCGAGCGTCTAAACAGGTCAAAACTTGCAAAATTCTCTAATAACAAAACTACATGTCCAAAACTTATAGAAAATACATTTTTGTGCTCTGTGAGTCGATATCCTTTGCATACAATTCAATTGGAGTTGAAAAATTAATTTTTTAAGAAAATGACATTTCATAGTTCATAGTTCTTTTATTGTATAATTATACTCAGTAAGATACAAAATCTTATAAATTAGAGCAAAATACAATTCAATTGGAGTTGAAAAATTCATTTTTGAAGAAAATGACATTTCAAAATCTTTAAATCGTCATATCTCGTTAACCGAGCGTCTAAACAGGTCAAAACTTGCAAAATTCAAAATTCTCTAATAACAAAACTACATGTCCAAAACTTATAGAAAATACATTTTTGTGCTCTGTGAGTCGATATCCTTTGCATACAATTCAATTGGAGTTGAAAAATTAATTTTTGAAGAAAATGACATTTCAAAATCTTTAAATCGTCATATCTCGTTAACCGAGCGTCTAAACAGGTCAAAACTTGCAAAATTCAAAATTCTCTAAAAACAAAACTACAAGTCCAAAACTTATAGAAAATACATTTTTGTGATCTGTGAGTCGATATCCTTCGCATACAATTCAATTGGAGTTGAAAAATTCATTTTTGAAGAAAATGACATTTCAAAATCTTTAAATCGTCATATCTCGTTAACCGAGCGTCTAAACAGGTCAAAACTTGCAAAATTCAAAATTATCTAATAACAAAACTACATGTCCAAAACTTATAGAAAATACATTTTTGTGCTCTGTGAGTCGATATCCTTCGCATACAATTCAATTGGAGTTGAAAAATTCATTTTTGAAGAAAATGACATTTCAAAATCTTTAAATCGTTAACCGAGCGTCTAAACAGGTCAAAACTTGCAAAATTCAAAATTCTCTAAAAACAAAACTACAAGTCCAAAACTTATAGAAAATACATTTTTGTGATCTGTGAGTCGATATCCTTCGCATACAATTCAATTGGAGTTGAAAAATTCATTTTTGAAGAAAATGACATTTCAAAATCTTTAAATCGTCATATCTCGTTAACCGAGCGTCTAAACAGGTCAAAACTTGCAAAATTCAAAATTCTCTAATAACAAAACTACATGTCCAAAACTTATAGAAAATACATTTTTGTGCTCTGTGAGTGGATATCCTTCGCATACAATTCAATTGGAGTTGAAAAATTCATTTTTGAACAAAATGACATTTCAAAATCTTTAAATCGTCATATCTCGTTAACCGAGCGTCTAAACAGGTCAAAACTTGCAAAATTCAAAATTCTCTAATAACAAAACTACATGTCCAAAACTTATAGAAAATACATTTTTGTGCTCTGTGAGTCGATATCCTTTGCATACAATTCAATTGGAGTTGAAAAATTAATTTTTGAAGAAAATGACATTTCAAAATCTTTAAATCGTCATATCTCGTTAACCGAGCGTCTAAACAGGTCAAAACTTGCAAAATTCAAAATTCTCTAATAACAAAACTACATGTCCAAAACTTATAGAAAATACATTTTTGTGCTCTGTGAGTCGATATCCTTTGCATACAATTCAATTAGAGTTGAAAAATTAATTTTTGAAGAAAATGACATTTCAAAATCTTTAAATCGTCATATCTCGTTAACCGAGCGTCTAAACAGGTCAAAACTTGCAAAATTCAAAATTCTCTAAAAACAAAACTACAAGTCGAAAACTTATAGAAAATACATTTTTGTGCTCTGTGAGTCGATATCCTTCGCATACAATTCAATTGGAGTTGAAAAATTAATTTTTGAAGAAAATGACATTTCAAAATCTTTAAATCGTCATATCTCGTTAACCGAGCGTCTAAACAGGTCAAAACTTGCAAAATTCAAAATTCTCTAAAAACAAAACTACAAGTCCAAAACGTATGGAAAATACATTTTTGTGCTCTGTGAGTCGATATCCTTCGCATACAATTCAATTGGAGTTGAAAAATTCATTTTTGAAGAAAATGACATTTCAAAATCTTTAAATCGTCATATCTCGTTAACCGAGCGTCTAAACAGGTCAAAACTTGCAAAATTCAAAATTCTCTAAAAACAAAACTACAAGTCCAAAACTTATAGAAAATACATTTTTGTGATCTGTGAGTCGATATCCTTCGCATACAATTCAATTGGAGTTGAAAAATTCATTTTTGAAGAAAATGACATTTCAAAATCTTTAAATCGTCATATCTCGTTAACCGAGCGTCTAAATAGGTCAAAACTTGCAAAATTCAAAATTCTCTAATAACAAAACTACATGTCCAAAACTTATAGAAAATACATTTTTGTGCTCTGTGAGTGGATATCCTTCGCATACAATTCAATTGGAGTTGAAAAATTCATTTTTGAAGAAAATGACATTTCAAAATCTTTAAATCGTCATATCTCGTTAACCGAGCGTCTAAACAGGTCAAAACTTGCAAAATTCAAAATTCTCTAATAACAAAACTACATGTCCAAAACTTATAGAAAATACATTTTTGTGCTCTGTGAGTCGATATCCTTTGCATACAATTCAATTGGAGTTGAAAAATTAATTTTTGAAGAAAATGACAAATCTTTCAAAATCTTTAAATCGTCATATCTCGTTAACCGAGCGTCTAAACAGGTCAAAACTTGCAAAATTCAAAATTCTCTAAAAACAAAACTACAAGTCGAAAACTTATAGAAAATACATTTTTGTGCTCTGTGAGTCGATATCCTTCGCATACAATTCAATTGGAGTTGAAAAATTAATTTTTGAAGAAAATGACATTTCAAAATCTTTAAATCGTCATATCTCGTTAACCGAGCGTCTAAACAGGTCAAAACTTGCAAAATTCAAAATTCTCTAAAAACAAAACTACAAGTCCAAAACGTATAGAAAATACATTTTTGTGCTCTGTGAGTCGATATCCTTCGCATACAATTCAATTGGAGTTGAAAAATTCATTTTTGAAGAAAATGACATTTCAAAATCTTTAAATCGTCATATCTCGTTAACCGAGCGTCTAAACAGGTCAAAACTTGCAAAATTCAAAATTCTCTAAAAACAAAACTACAAGTCGAAAACTTATAGAAAATACATTTTTGTGCTCTGTGAGTCGATATCCTTCGCATACAATTCAATTGGAGTTGAAAAATTAATTTTTGAAGAAAATGACATTTCAAAATCTTTAAATCGTCATATCTCGTTAACCGAGCGTCTAAACAGGTCAAAACTTGCAAAATTCAAAATTCTCTAAAAACAAAACTACAAGTCGAAAACTTATAGAAAATACATTTTTGTGCTCTGTGAGTCGATATCCTTCGCATACAATTCAATTGGAGTTGAAAAATTAATTTTTGAAGAAAATGACATTTCAAAATCTTTAAATCGTCATATCTCGTTAACCGAGCGTCTAAACAGGTCAAAACTTGCAAAATTCAAAATTCTCTAAAAACAAAACTACAAGTCCAAAACGTATAGAAAATACATTTTTGTGCTCTGTGAGTCGATATCATTTGCATACAATTCAATTAGAGTTGAAAAATTAATTTTTGAAGAAAATGACATTTCAAAATCTTTAAATCGTCATATCTCGTTAACCGAGCGTCTAAACAGGTCAAAACTTGCAAAATTCAAAATTCTCTAAAAACAAAACTACAAGTCGAAAACTTATAGAAAATACATTTTTGTGCTCTGTGAGTCGATATCCTTCGCATACAATTCAATTGGAGTTGAAAAATTAATTTTTGAAGAAAATGACATTTCAAAATCTTTAAATCGTCATATCTCGTTAACCGAGCGTCTAAACAGGTCAAAACTTGCAAAATTCAAAATTCTCTAAAAACAAAACTACAAGTCCAAAACGTATAGAAAATACATTTTTGTGCTCTGTGAGTCGATATCCTTCGCATACAATTCAATTGGAGTTGAAAAATTCATTTTTGAAGAAAATGACATTTCAAAATCTTTAAATCGTCATATCTCGTTAACCGAGCGTCTAAACAGGTCAAAACTTGCAAAATTCTCTAAAAACAAAACTACAAGTCCAAAACTTATAGAAAATACATTTTTGTGATCTATGAGTCGATATCCTTCGCATACAATTCAATTGGAGTTGAAAAATTCATTTTTGAAGAAAATGATATTTCAAAATCTTTAAATCGTCATATCTCGTTAACCGAGCGTCTAAACAGGTCAAAACTTGCAAAATTCAAAATTCTCTAATAACAAAACTACATGTCCAAAACTTATAGAAAATACATTTTTGTGCTCTGTGAGTGGATATCCTTCGCATACAATTCAATTGGAGTTGAAAAATTCATTTTTGAAGAAAATGACATTTCAAAATCTTTAAATCGTCATATCTCGTTAACCGAGCGTCTAAACAGGTCAAAACTTGCAAAATTCAAAATTCTCTAATAACAAAACTACATGTCCAAAACTTATAGAAAATACATTTTTGTGCTCTGTGAGTCGATATCCTTTGCATACAATTCAATTGGAGTTGAAAAATTAATTTTTGAAGAAAATGACATTTCAAAATCTTTAAATCGTCATATCTCGTTAACCGAGCGTCTAAACAGGTCAAAACTTGCAAAATTCAAAATTCTCTAAAAACAAAACTACAAGTCGAAAACTTATAGAAAATACATTTTTGTGCTCTGTGAGTGGATATCCTTCGCATACAATTCAATTGGAGTTGAAAAATTCATTTTTGAAGAAAATGACATTTCAAAATCTTAAATCGTCATATCTCGTTAACCGAGCGTCTAAACAGGTCAAAACTTGCAAAATTCTCTAATAACAAAACTACATGTCCAAAACTTATAGAAAATACATTTTTGTGCTCTGTGAGTCGATATCCTTTGCATACAATTCAATTGGAGTTGAAAAATTAATTTTTTAAGAAAATGACATTTCATAGTTCATAGTTCTTTTATTGTATAATTATACTCAGTAAGATACAAAATCTTATAAATTAGAGCAAAATACAATTCAATTGGAGTTGAAAAATTCATTTTTGAAGAAAATGACATTTCAAAATCTTTAAATCGTCATATCTCGTTAACCGAGCGTCTAAACAGGTCAAAACTTGCAAAATTCAAAATTCTCTAAAAACAAAACTACAAGTCGAAAACTTATAGAAAATACATTTTTGTGCTCTGTGAGTGGATATCCTTCGCATACAATTCAATTGGAGTTGAAAAATTAATTTTTTAAGAAAATGACATTTCATAGTTCATAGTTCTTTTATTGTATAATTATACTCAGTAAGATACAAAATCTTATAAATTAGAGCAAAATACAATTCAATTGGAGTTGAAAAATTCATTTTTGAAGAAAATGACATTTCAAAATCTTTAAATCGTCATATCTCGTTAACCGAGCGTCTAAACAGGTCAAAACTTGCAAATTCAAAATTCTCTAAAAACAAAACTACAAGTCGAAAACTTATAGAAAATACATTTTTGTGCTCTGTGAGTGGATATCCTTCGCATACAATTCAATTGGAGTTGAAAAATTCATTTTTGAAGAAAATGACATTTCAAAATCTTTAAATCGTCATATCTCGTTAACCGAGCGTCTAAACAGGTCAAAACTTGCAAAATTCTCTAATAACAAAACTACATGTCCAAAACTTATAGAAAATACATTTTTGTGCTCTGTGAGTCGATATCCTTTGCATACAATTCAATTGGAGTTGAAAAATTAATTTTTTAAGAAAATGACATTTCATAGTTCATAGTTCTTTTATTGTATAATTATACTCAGTAAGATACAAAATCTTATAAATTAGAGCAAAATACAATTCAATTGGAGTTGAAAATTCATTTTTGAAGAAAATGACATTTCAAAAATCTTTAAATCGTCATATCTCGTTAACCGAGCGTCTAAACAGGTCAAAACTTGCAAAATTCAAAATTCTCTAAAAACAAAACTACAAGTCCAAAACTTATAGAAAATACATTTTTGTGCTCTGTGAGTGGATATCCTTCGCATACAATTCAATTGGAGTTGAAAAATTAATTTTTTAAGAAATGACATTTCATAGTTCATAGTTCTTTTATTGTATAATTATACTCAGTAAGATACAAAATCTTATAAATTAGAGCAAAATACAATTCAATTGGAGTTGAAAAATTCATTTTTGAAGAAAATGACATTTCAAAATCTTTAAATCGTCATATCTCGTTAACCGAGCGTCTAAACAGGTCAAAACTTGCAAAATTCAAAATTCTCTAAAAACAAACTACAAGTCCAAAACATATAGAAAATACATTTTTGTGATCTGTGAGTCGATATCCTTCGCATACAATTCAATTGGAGTTGAAAAATTCATTTTTGAAGAAAATGACATTTCAAAATCTTTTAAATCGTCATATCTCGTTAACCGAGCGTCTAAACAGGTCAAAACTTGCAAAATTCAAAATTCTCTAAAAACAAAACTACATGTCCAAAACTTATAGAAAATACATTTTTGTGCTCTGTGAGTGGATATCCTTCGCATACAATTCAATTGGAGTTGAAAAATTCATTTTTTGAAGAAAATGACATTTCAAAATCTTTAAATCGTCATATCTCGTTAACCGAGCGTCTAAACAGGTCAAAACTTGCAAAATTCAAAATTCTCTAAAAAACAAAACTACAAGTCCAAAACTTATAGAAAATACATTTTTGTGATCTATGAGTCGATATCCTTCGCATACAATTCAATTGGAGTTGAAAAATTCATTTTTGAAGAAAATGACATTTCAAAATCTTTAAATCGTCATATCTCGTTAACCGAGCGTCTAAACAGGTCAAAACTTGCAAAATTCAAAATTCTCTAAAAACAAAACTACATGTCCAAAACTTATAGAAAATACATTTTTGTGCTCTGTGAGTGGATATCCTTCGCATACAATTCAATTGGAGTTGAAAATTTCATTTTGAAGAAAATGACATTTCAAAATCTTTAAATCGTCATATCTCGTTAACCGAGCGTCTAAACAGGTCAAAACTTGCAAAATTCAAAATTCTCTAATAACAAAACTACATGTCCAAAACTTATAGAAAATACATTTTTGTGCTCTGTGAGTCGATATCCTTTGCATACAATTCAATTGGAGTTGAAAAATTAATTTTTGAAGAAAATGACATTTCAAAATCTTTAAATCGTCATATCTCGTTAACCGAGCGTCTAAAACAGGTCAAAACTTGCAAAAATTCAAAATTCTCTAAAAACAAAACTACAAGTCGAAAACTTATAGAAAAATACATTTTTGTGCTCTGTGAGTGGATATCCTTCGCATACAATTCAATTGGAGTTGAAAAATTCATTTTTGAAGAAAATGACATTTCAAAATCTTTAAATCGTCATATCTCGTTAACCGAGCGTCTAAACAGGTCAAAACTTGCAAAATTCTCTAATAACAAAACTACATGTCCAAAACTTATAGAAAATACATTTTTGTGCTCTGTGAGTCGATATCCTTTGCATACAATTCAATTGGAGTTGAAAAATTAATTTTTTAAGAAAATGACATTTCATAGTTCATAGTTCTTTTATTGTATAATTATACTCAGTAAGATACAAAATCTTATAAATTAGAGCAAAATACAATTCAATTGGAGTTGAAAAATTCATTTTTGAAGAAAATGACATTTCAAAATCTTTAAATCGTCATATCTCGTTAACCGAGCGTCTAAACAGGTCAAAACTTGCAAAATTCAAAATTCTCTAAAAACAAAACTACATGTCCAAAACTTATAGAAAATACATTTTTGTGCTCTGTGAGTCGATATCCTTCGCATACAATTCAATTGGAGTTGAAAAATTCATTTTTGAAGAAAATGACATTTCAAAATCTTTAAATCGTCATATCTCGTTAACCGAGCGTCTAAACAGGTCAAAACTTGCAAAATTCAAAATTCTCTAATAACAAAACTACATGTCCAAAACTTATAGAAAATACATTTTTGTGCTCTGTGAGTCGATATCCTTTGCATACAATTCAATTGGAGTTGAAAAATTAATTTTTGAAGAAAATGACATTTCAAAATCTTTAAATCGTCATATCTCGTTAACCGAGCGTCTAAACAGGTCAAAACTTGCAAAATTCAAAATTCTCTAAAAACAAAACTACAAGTCCAAAACTTATAGAAAATACATTTTTGTGATCTATGAGTCGATATCCTTCGCATACAATTCAATTGGAGTTGAAAAATTCATTTTGAAGAAAATGACATTTCAAAATCTTTAAATCGTCATATCTCGTTAACCGAGCGTCTAAACAGGTCAAAACTTGCAAAATTCAAAATTCTCTAAAAACAAAACTACATGTCCAAAACTTATAGAAAATACATTTTTGTGCTCTGTGAGTCGATATCCTTCGCATACAATTCAATTGGAGTTGAAAAATTCATTTTGAAGAAAATGACATTTCAAAATCTTTAAATCGTCATATCTCGTTAACCGAGCGTCTAAACAGGTCAAAACTTGCAAAATTCAAAATTCTCTAATAACAAAACTACATGTCCAAAACTTATAGAAAATACATTTTTGTGCTCTGTGAGTCGATATCCTTCGCATACAATTCAATTGGAGTTGAAAAATTCATTTTTGAAGAAAATGACATTTCAAAATCTTTAAATCGTCATATCTCGTTAACCGAGCGTCTAAACAGGTCAAAACTTGCAAAATTCAAAATTCTCTAAAAACAAAACTACAAGTCCAAAACTTATAGAAAATACATTTTTGTGCTCTGTGAGTCGATATCCTTCGCATACAATTCAATTGGAGTTGAAAAATTCATTTTTGAAGAAAATGACATTTCAAAATCTTTAAATCGTCATATCTCGTTAACCGAGCGTCTAAACAGGTCAAAACTTGCAAAATTCAAAATTCTCTAATAACAAAACTACATGTCCAAAACTTATAGAAAATACATTTTTGTGCTCTGTGAGTCGATATCCTTTGCATACAATTCAATTGGAGTTGAAAAATTAATTTTTGAAGAAAATGACATTTCAAAATCTTTAAATCGTCATATCTCGTTAACCGAGCGTCTAAACAGGTCAAAACTTGCAAAATTCAAAATTCTCTAAAAACAAAACTACAAGTCCAAAACTTATAGAAAATACATTTTTGTGCTCTGTGAGTCGATATCCTTCGCATACAATTCAATTGGAGTTGAAAAATTCATTTTTGAAGAAAATGACATTTCAAAATCTTTAAATCGTCATATCTCGTTAACCGAGCGTCTAAACAGGTAAAAGTTTGCAAAATTCAAAATTCTCTAAAAACAAAACTACAAGTCCAAAACTTATAGAAAATACATTTTTGTGATCTGTGAGTCGATATCCTTCGCATACAATTCAATTGTAGTTGAAAAATTCATTTTTGAAAAAAATGACATTTCAAAATCTTTAAATTGTCATATCTCGTTAACCGAGCGTCTAAACAGGTCAAAACTTGCAAAATTCAAAATTCTCTAAAAACAAAACTACAAGTCCAAAACTTATAGAAAATACATTTTTGTGATCTGTGAGTCGATATCCTTCGCATACAATTCAATTGGAGTTGAAAAATTCATTTTTGAAGAAAATGACATTTCAAAATCTTTAAATCGTCATATCTCGTTAACCGAGCGTCTAAACAGGTAAAAGTTTGCAAAATTCAAAATTCTCTAAAAACAAAACTACAAGTCCAAAACTTATAGAAAATACATTTTTGTGATCTGTGAGTCGATATCCTTCGCATACAATTCAATTGTAGTTGAAAAATTCATTTTTGAAAAAAATGACATTTCAAAATCTTTAAATTGTCATATCTCGTTAACCGAGCGTCTAAACAGGTCAAAACTTGCAAAATTCAAAATTCTCTAAAAACAAAACTACAAGTCCAAAACTTATAGAAAATACATTTTTGTGATCTGTGAGTCGATATCCTTCGCAAACAATTCAATTGGAGTTGAAAAATTCATTTTTGAAGAAAATGACATTTCAAAATCTTTAAATCGTCATATCTCGTTAACCGAGCGTCTAAACAGGTCAAAACTTGCAAAATTCAAAATTCTCTAAAAACAAAACTACAAGTCCAAAACTTATAGAAAATACATTTTTGTGATCTGTGAGTCGATATCCTTCGCATACAATTCAATTGGAGTTGAAAAATTAATTTTTGAAGAAAATGACATTTCAAAATCTTTAAATCGTCATATCTCGTTAACCGAGCGTCTAAACAGGTCAAAACTTGCAAAATTCAAAATTCTCTAAAAACAAAACTACAAGTCCAAAACTTATAGAAAATACATTTTTGTGATCTGTGAGTCGATATCCTTCGCATACAATTCAATTGGAGTTGAAAAATTCATTTTTAAAGAAAATGACATTTCAAAATCTTTAAATCGTCATATCTCGTTAACCGAGCGTTTAAACAGGTCAAAACTTGCAAAATTCAAAATTCTCTAAAAACAAAACTACATGTCCAAAACTTATAGAAAATACATTTTTGTGCTCTGTGAGTCGATATCCTTCGCATACAATTCAATTGGAGTTGAAAAATTCATTTTTGAAGAAAATGACATTTCAAAATCTTTAAATCGTCATATCTCGTTAACCGAGCGTCTAAACAGGTAAAAACTTGCAAAATTCAAAATTCTCTAAAAACAAAACTACATGTCCAAAACGTATAGAAAATACATTTTTGTGATCTGTGAGTCGATATCCTTCGCATACAATTCAATTGGAGTTGAAAAATTCATTTTTGAAGAAAATGACATTTCAAAATCTTTAAATCGTCATATCTCGTTAACCGAGCGTCTAAACAGGTCAAAACTTGCAAAATTCAAAATTCTCTAAAAACAAAACTACATGTCCAAAACTTATAGAAAATACATTTTTGTGATCTGTGAGTCGATATCCTTCGCATACAATTCAATTGGAGTTGAAAAATTCATTTTTGAAGAAAATGAAATTTCAAAATCTTTAAATCGTCATATCTCGTTAACCGAGCGTCTAAACAGGTCAAAACTTGCAAAATTAAAAATTCTCTAAAAACAAAACTACATGTCCAAAACTTATAGAAAATACATTTTTGTGATCTGTGAGTCGATATCCTTCGCATACAATTCAATTGGAGTTGAAAAATTCATTTTTGAAGAAAATGACATTTCAAAATCTTTAAATCGTCATATCTCGTTAACCGAGCGTCTAAACAGGTCAAAACTTGCAAAATTCAAAATTCTCTAAAAACAAAACTACAAGTCCAAAACTTATAGAAAATACATTTTTGTAATCTGTGAGTCGATATCCTTCGCATACAATTCAATTGGAGTTGAAAAATTCATTTTTGAAGAAAATGACATTTCAAAATCTTTAAATCGTCATATCTCGTTAACCGAGCGTCTAAACAGGTCAAAACTTGCAAAATTAAAAATTCTCTAAAAACAAAACTACATGTCCAAAACTTATAGAAAATACATTTTTGTGATCTGTGAGTCGATATCCTTCGCATACAATTCAATTGGAGTTGAAAAATTCATTTTTGAAGAAAATGACATTTCAAAATCTTTAAATCGTCATATCTCGTTAACCGAGCGTCTAAACAGGTCAAAACTTGCAAAATTCAAAATTCTCTAAAAACAAAACTACATGTCCAAAACTTATAGAAAATACATTTTTGTGATCTGTGAGTCGATATCCTTCGCATACAATTCAATTGGAGTTGAAAAATTCATTTTTGAAGAAAATGACATTTCAAAATCTTTAAATCGTCATATCTCGTTAACCGAGCGTCTAAACAGGTCAAAACTTGCAAAATTCAAAATTCTCTAAAAACAAAACTACAAGTCCAAAACTTATAGAAAATACATTTTTGTGATCTGTGAGTCGATATCCTTCGCATACAATTCAATTGGAGTTGAAAAATTAATTTTTGAAGAAAATGACATTTCAAAATCTTTAAATCGTCATATCTCGTTAACCGAGCGTCTAAACAGGTCAAAACTTGCAAAATTCAAAATTCTCTAAAAACAAAACTACATGTCCAAAACTTATAGAAAATACATTTTTGTGATCTGTGAGTCGATATCCTTCGCATACAATTCAATTGGAGTTGAAAAATTCATTTTTGAAGAAAATGACATTTCAAAATCTTTAAATCGTCATATCTCGTTAACCGAGCGTCTAAACAGGTCAAAACTTGCAAAATTCAAAATTCTCTAAAAACAAAACTACATGTCCAAAACTTATAGAAAATACATTTTTGTGATCTGTGAGTCGATATCCTTCGCATACAATTCAATTGGAGTTGAAAAATTCATTTTTGAAGAAAATGACATTTCAAAATCTTTAAATCGTCATATCTCGTTAACCGAGCGTCTAAACAGGTCAAAACTTGCAAAATTCAAAATTCTCTAAAAACAAAACTACATGTCCAAAACTTATAGAAAATACATTTTTGTGATCTGTGAGTCGATATTTTTTTTTTTTTTTTTTTTTTTTTTTTTTGTGTAAATTCATTTTTTATTATTCATCAACTTAAAACTATCTTAAAGCTAGACAAAAATTCATAAAAACTAGCCTACTTATCAATTACTTACAACTAACTTACTGGCCCTATACGGGCACTCTAAGTTATACTTCATTTTTCTTAATTCTAATGCCTTTCGGCCTTATAACTATTTTAATACTAATATTTTAATGGTTTTTATTTTTACCAAGAAATAATTTAAAAAAAAACTTGGTATCATATCATTTTTTTTTTTTTTTTATTTTAAAACTTACAAACTAATTAAAACTACTTAAAACAACTTAAACTACTTAAAAAACTAGAACAGCCACAGCAAGCAATTTTTGATTTTTTTTGTATTTTTTTTTTTTTTTTTTTTTGTATTTTTTTTTGTTTTGTTTTTTTTTTTTTTTTTTTGTGCCACCCCGACTGTCCCTATTTAAAACTAAACACCTAAAACTATGTAAGACGGCCAAGGCATAAAAAACGACGACCACTTTTACCTATACATGAATACCATTACTAAGCCACCAAAACTGGTTCTCCTGCTTTACCCTATATCTTCGGTCCCGATCGGACACAGTCCTACTGAACCGAAGGCGCCCTTCTCCGCCTAGTGCGAGGATGTCTCTGTCATACAGCAGTCGCCTGTCCACGGTTCTTCGCCCGACGTGGTAGATTAGCGGAACTGCCAATCTATCCTGTACAAGCCCCCGACTATCTAAATAGAGGAATGCCTCAGGCGGAATATAGCCGCTTAAACACACACTCTTGAAGTATTCGTCGTTAGGGTAGTAAGCCCCAAAAATGTAGCTATTTGAAGAGGCCATCGCTCTTGAAACGTGGCCACGAACAAGCTTCAGCATAAAGTTATCAATTCTATTTATGTTGGCCCTATTGTATAAAACCTCATTGGAATAGTAATGCGTGTAATCAGATTCGGGTGTTCTGTGCAGACCAAGGCAACGTCTAAGACACTGCCTCTCAAACACCCGAAACTTTTCCATTTGAGATGGAGCAACGTTGAACCACACAGGGCATCCATAGACAATCATCGGCCGGATGAGGGCCATGTAGCAAATCACCTTAACCCTGGTGTCAAGCCGACTGCTATAAAACAGCCGTTTCGTCAGGGCAAAAGCTCCCCTAGCCCTGGCCAGAGCAGCATCCATATGTCTATTGAAATATAGATATTGATCTAGCCAGATGCCAAGGTACTTTACTACACTTTTACTCGGCAGTGGATGTCCGTGTGGTCCAGCGATCACCAGCTTCCGCCAGTTCCTTCGCGTATCCCCAGAGGCCCTAGCCAAGGGAGTCCTAAATAGAATCGTTTCTGATTTCTGAAAGTTAATTTTCAACTTCCAGTCATCACAATATCGCTGAATTTTGTCGAAGTCACGTTGCAAGAGAATTCTGATGACCTCAACTTTTGGAGCTGTTCTGTACGCAATTAGATCGTCGGCATACGCAATTGCCTGAGTTAGACTTCCTATCAGATCGCTCGTGTAAATACTAAAGAGAATCGGTGAGTTCACCGCTCCCTGTTGAAGACCATTTTTAATATTAAAAACTCCAGTAGAAGTTACATTGCCACTTTTGACAACAAACGTTCTACCATTGAGCATGTCATAAAGCATATATAAAAGTGGTTTGTTTATACCAAGTCTTGTTAATTTAAGATAGAGACCTTCTAACCAAACGGTGTCGAAAGCTTTTTCCAAATCAACAAGACAGGCACCCGTGCACTGTTTTTTAGATTTGTTCCACTGAATATCAGATACAAGTTTAGACGCGGCATGAATAGTGTCATGTCCTGCCTTAAACCCAAATTGATTATCCGGTATGATATTGTTGTCCTCAGCCCACTGAGACAGAGCCCTATTGATAACTTTTTCAAATACCTTGCTGATACTTGGAAGGAGACTTATCGACCGGAGATTTGCCGGATTGGAGTTGTCCTTTCCCTTTTTCGGTAGAGGATGTACCACTGCTGTTTTCCAACGCTTTGGATAATATGCATTATTCAGAGCGTTGTTGAACAGAGTGGCAAAAATGTCAATAGCTTCTTGCGGTAGATGTCGTAGTACAATATTGGATATACCATCGACTCCTGCTGACTTCTTTTTCTTTAATGAATCGAAGATGAGCTTGAGCTCTACCTTCGTAACTAACAGGGTGTTAGCCCCAGCATGCTCGGCGATGATGGCGTTTGCCAAGTGTTCTTCATTAAACCCGGTAAAACCGCGATTCTCAGATCGCCATTGCGTAATATCATTACGTAGGTAGAAGTGATGAAGGAGGGCCCTGTTTTCCAGGTCATGGTTCGGGTTAATGCTAGCATTTACCTTGTACACTTGCTGGAAGGCAGCACCCACCGCCTCCACTTTCTCTTGCGGGTCTTCGATTATAAAGAGGTCGTCGTCAAAGACGGCTTCCCCTGGATTTATGCCTGCAGTCAGGAGTACGTCTCTGTTTTCCACAGTTCTCTGGAGCTTAAGACACGGAAGCTCGTTTTGATCATTCCGTCTAAAAATCTTATTAATCTGCGGAAACATACTCGGGTCGCTAGAATTGACGGCCCGAATTTTTTTGTCCCAATACAAATTAATAGACAACCTATAATTTTCTTTGATCAACTGGTTGATGTTTTTGATCGACGACTTCAGTGTTCTAATCTCCAGATCGTGCGGGTCGGTAAATCGCCGGTATAAACGTTTAAGTCTTGTCAATAGTCCGCTTTTTTGTCTGTGGAGTGCGTCAATAGTCGCGCTTCGGTAAACGTTATTTTGGTCACGTTTTTTGTATTTAGGTATCGTTCTGTTCATCGTTTGTAAGATGGTATAGTCCATCTGTTGGAGATAACCATCGATCTCACTGTTCGACAGATTTCTGTCGTTTGGAGGGGCTATGTTGTTCGAACGGAGTTCTCTTGCTAAAGCGTTGGTGAAGCGTGGCCAGCGCATCTTACCGTAGTTGTAAGAATGCTCCGGTACATACTCCTCCAATTCCACAAGCTCGTTCGGAAGCTGTATTGCGGCTGCGAGTCCGCAGTGGTCGCTGTCGTACTCAATTGTACGCAGGCAGTTTCTTGGGTGTTGGCCCACAGCGTCTGTTATTGTCAGTCTTGAGTCTAGAAGCAATATATCCAGAAAAGAACCGCTTCTTGGAAACGATGGCCTTTCAGTAGCCAGCAGATCAACCCTATATTCAATATTGTTTTGACTCATCCAATTATACAGATGATTACCTCGCTGATTCTGTATTTGATTTCCCCAATCTTGGTGTTTGGCGTTCAAATCACCGGCCATGAGGATATAGTTTTCCTCCAAATTCAATCGTAGCACTTGAAAAAGTTTTTCGAGTTCTGCCGTAAAGTCAGCAGGCTGAGGTGCTTCTGGCGCATAAGCTGCGACTGCATACACCCGCTTTCCATGTTGGAGAGGAATGCATACAATGCACACCTCAAGCGATCGAAATTTTCGCACTTCACTATTGTATATTACCTTATAACTAATGCCTTTACGTATGAAGATTGCAACACCGCCCCCTTGAATGGAGTCGGGCCGGTCTCTTCTTACGATGTTGTAATTATTATTTGTCAGTTTATGTTTCTGGTTTAGCTTAGTTTCGCTAGCCATAAACACATCGGGACTTAGATCTTTCAACAATTGGAAAAGGTTAGCTCTACGTTCGACCCTAATCAGTGAATTTACATTCACAGCTAGGATCCTAAGGGGCCTGTCTGACAGCGCGCCCATTACGACCTAGGTTGCGTTAAGCTAGGCAGTTGAGAGTAGATATGATCTACCCTCACTGTCTGCTCCCTTATCTGGCTTTGAAGCCCTGTTAACTGTGCTTGAATGCTCAGTAACAAGGTCAAAACCTCTGATTCTGCCGCCGGTGCTTTAGGCACGGAGGCCTGTTGGGCAACCTTTGGTGGCTTTTGAGTCGCTTTCGGCATTGCTCTTTGCGCCATTTGGGCGAAAGAGATGCTCGGGTTGACGATAGGAGCACGCCCTTCTGGACGTTTTTCTACGACAGCCTGCTTCGCCGTTTTTTGTTGCTTCATTTGCTGAAACCTCGGACAGCCCCGATAATTAGCAGGGTGCCCGACGCTTCCGCAGACTGCGCATTTTAGCTGGGCCTTATCTTCGACCCGTTCCTCCCCGAGTTTGCACTCCCCCTTATTGTGGTTCTCTCCACACTTTACACAGCGCGACTGCATTTCGCAGTTAGCTGCGGCATGGCCGAACCTTTGGCAGCGCACGCATTGAAGCATGTCACCGCGCCTTTTTAATTTATCCCAAGTGACAACCTGGTAGTTGAGGACGGTGATATTCCTCAAACTATCCAGTTTGCTGTTGGGTGAGAGCTGCACTAAAAATATCGGCAGTTTCCTTTTCTCCCGTCTGGACAAAGCCGTTTGGAATTTCTTGACGCTGATGATCTCGAGATCACCACTCGCTTTGCGGCAGAGCTCATCATAGAGCGCCTGGGGTTCCGTGCAGGAATCTATGCCCTTTAGAAGGACCGTTTGGATTTTCTCCAATTTAGGGGTAAAACTGAAGTACTCAGTGGTGGCTTCTTTTAACAAAATTCTTATTTTTCTATGATTCTCCACTGTATTGCAGTGGATAGCATGTCTATTACTACTTATACTTAAAAGCTTTCGCCTATGGCCGACTTACATAATTTTATGGTGTCTTCTAGCTCCATTTTAAAAACATTTATAGGTGGCACATTCTCTTTCCTTATTTTGTTTGTCTGTGGCTGCTGCTGGTGTCCTCTCTGCTGCTGCTGCTCCTGGGCCTGCTGCTGATGAGTCCGCTCCTGCTGCTTGCTTCCACTAGGCTTGTCTGCCTCTGCAGCTTGTTGTTGTTGCTGTGTGTTTTGCTGTTTTGGTTGTTGTTGTTGTTGTTGTTGTTGCTGCTTTGGCAGTTTTTGTTGTTGTTTTTGCTGTGGCTGTTCTTGTTGCTGCTGTTGTTGTTGTCGCTGGGGTTGAGGGTCTTCTTTTTGCTGCAGTCGAAGATGCTCTTGTTGTTGTTTTTGTTCCGCTGCTTTGGCTGCGGCTTTCTTGTCGGCGAGCTCTTGTTTTTCTTTGGCTCTGCGCGCTTGTTGTTTTACTTTCATGAGCTGGATCAGGGGCGCAACTTCCTTTTTGAGGGCATCCATTTTCCTCTCAAATTCATCAATTTTGGTTTGGAGGGTCTGCTCCTCCTCTTCGTCTTCGTCTGATGACGGCTCTGACGATGTTAGACCAGGCAGATTGTTGCTGTCACCAGAAATGAAATGCCCTTCTCCCCCCTCGGACATGTAATTTACATCATCTTCCTGATGTGACTTCATCTGTTGATGGATTTTAGCTGCCGCTTGAACCTTCGCTGTACGCGCCGTTTCCTCCTCTTCAGCTGGCAGCTCAGCTGAAGGGTTTTCGGAACGACGCATCGGCAGGTTATTTTGGTTCGGCTTCCCAAAGTTGCCTCTCCTCTTATGCCCCATATCGGCTGTTGTTGCCGTTGGCCCACTTGCCGTTGGCTTGATTGCCGTTGATTGTTTTTTTTGTGCTGTAGCTGGGGCACCTTCCGATGTCCCCGCTATATCGCCCGATTTCATAAGCTTTAATTCAAGCGAATGATATTTATTTGTTTTTAAAAAAAAAACCTCCAAATAAACTTGGACCCAGCTGGGAATCGAACGCCGTTCCTTCAGCTCTCCGGTCCGACGTCACTACCACTGGGCTATTGATGACTTGAAAGCCTTACTGGCTAACTACGTACTTGTTAAATCCGAAACCGATTTAAAATTTACTATGAAAGTCGAATACGTCTACACTCTTTCACAGTACACGATCGACTGAATCGATCGTATCCTTCGCATACAATTCAATTGGAGTTGAAAAATTCATTTTTGAAGAAAATGACATTTCAAAATCTTTAAATCGTCATATCTCGTTAACCGAGCGTCTAAACAGGTCAAAACTTGCAAAATTCAAAATTCTCTAATAACAAAACTACATGTCCAAAACTTATAGAAAATACATTTTTGTGCTCTGTGAGTCGATATCCTTCGCATACAATTCAATTGGAGTTGAAAAATTCATTTTTGAAGAAAATGACATTTCAAAATCTTTAAATCGTCATATCTCGTTAACCGAGCGCCTAAACAGGTCAAAACTTGCAAAATTCAAAATTCTCTAAAAACAAAACTACATGTCCAAAACTTATAGAAAATACATTTTTGTGATCTGTGAGTCGATATCCTTCGCATACAATTCAATTGGAGTTGAAAAATTCATTTTTGAAGAAAATGACATTTCAAAATCTTTAAATCGTCATATCTCGTTAACCGAGCGTCTAAACAGGTCAAAACTTGCAAAATTCAAAATTCTCTAAAAACAAAACTACATGTCCAAAACTTATAGAAAATACATTTTTGTGATCTGTGAGTCGATATCCTTCGCATACAATTCAATTGGAGTTGAAAAATTCATTTTTGAAGAAATCTTTAAATCGTCATATCTCGTTAACCGAGCGTCTAAACAGGTCAAAACTTGCAAAATTCAAAATTCTCTAAAAACAAAACTACAAGTCCAAAACTTATAGAAAATACATTTTTGTGATCTGTGAGTCGATATCCTTCGCATACAATTCAATTGGAGTTGAAAAATTCATTTTTGAAGAAAATGACATTTCAAAATCTTTAAATCGTCATATCTCGTTAACCGAGCGTCTAAACAGGTCAAAACTTGCAAAATTCAAAATTCTCTAAAAACAAAACTACATGTCCAAAACTTATAGAAAATACATTTTTGTGATCTGTGAGTCGATATCCTTCGCATACAATTCAATTGGAGTTGAAAAATTCATTTTTGAAGAAAATGACATTTCAAAATCTTTAAATCGTCATATCTCGTTAACCGAGCGTCTAAACAGGTCAAAACTTGCAAAATTCAAAATTCTCTAAAAACAAAACTACATGTCCAAAACTTATAGAAAATACATTTTTGTGATCTGTGAGTCGATATCCTTCGCATACAATTCAATTGGAGTTGAAAAATTCATTTTTGAAGAAATCTTTAAATCGTCATATCTCGTTAACCGAGCGTCTAAACAGGTCAAAACTTGCAAAATTCAAAATTCTCTAAAAACAAAACTACAAGTCCAAAACTTATAGAAAATACATTTTTGTGATCTGTGAGTCGATATCCTTCGCATACAATTCAATTGGAGTTGAAAAATTCATTTTTGAAGAAAATGACATTTCAAAATCTTTAAATCGTCATATCTCGTTAACCGAGCGTCTAAACAGGTCAAAACTTGCAAAATTCAAAATTCTCTAAAAACAAAACTACATGTCCAAAACTTATAGAAAATACATTTTTGTGATCTGTGAGTCGATATCCTTCGCATACAATTCAATTGGAGTTGAAAAATTCATTTTTGAAGAAAATGACATTTCAAAATCTTTAAATCGTCATATCTCGTTAACCGAGCGTCTAAACAGGTCAAAACTTGCAAAATTCAAAATTCTCTAAAAACAAAACTACATGTCCAAAACTTATAGAAAATACATTTTTGTGCTCTGTGAGTCGATATCCTTCGCATACAATTCAATTGGAGTTGAAAAATTCATTTTTGAAGAAAATGACATTTCAAAATCTTTAAATCGTCATATCTCGTTAACCGAGCGTCTAAACAGGTCAAAACTTGCAAAATTCAAAATTCTCTAAAAACAAAACTACATGTCCAAAACTTATAGAAAATACATTTTTGTGATCTGTGAGTCGATATCCTTCGCATACAATTCAATTGGAGTTGAAAAATTCATTTTTGAAGAAAATGACATTTCAAAATCTTTAAATCGTCATATCTCGTTAACCGAAAAAACTACATGTCCAAAACTTATAGAAAATACATTTTTGTGATCTGTGAGTCGATATCCTTCGCATACAATTCAATTGGAGTTGAAAAATTCATTTTTGAAGAAAATGACATTTCAAAATCTGTGAGTCGATATCCTTCGCATACAATTCAATTGGAGTTGAAAAATTCATTTTTGAAGAAAATGACATTTCAAAATCTTTAAATCGTCATATCTCGTTAACCGAGCGTCTAAACAGGTCAAAACTTGCAAAATTCAAAATTCTCTAATAACAAAACTACAAGTCCAAAACTTATAGAAAATACATTTTTGTGCTCTGTGAGTCGATATCCTTCGCATACAATTCAATTGGAGTTGAAAAATTCATTTTTGAAGAAAATGACATTTCAAAATCTTTAAATCGTCATATCTCGTTAACCGAGCGTCTAAACAGGTCAAAACTTGCAAAATTCAAAATTCTCTAAAAACAAAACTACAAGTCCAAAACTTATAGAAAATACATTTTTGTGATCTGTGAGTCGATATCCTTCGCATACAATTCAATTGGAGTTGAAAAATTCATTTTTGAAGAAAATGACATTTCAAAATCTTTAAATCGTCATATCTCGTTAACCGAGCGTCTAAACAGGTCAAAACTTGCAAAATTCAAAATTCTCTAAAAACAAAACTACAAGTCCAAAACTTATAGAAAATACATTTTTGTGATCTGTGAAAAAACTACATGTCCAAAACTTATAGAAAATACATTTTTGTGATCTGTGAGTCGATATCGTTCGCATACAATTCAATTGGAGTTGAAAAATTCATTTTTGAAGAAAATGACATTTCAAAATCTTTAAATCGTCATATCTCGTTAACCGAGCGTCTAAACAGGTCAAAACTTGCAAAATTCAAAATTCTCTAATAACAAAACTACATGTCCAAAACTTATAGAAAATACATTTTTGTGCTCTGTGAGTCGATATCCTTCGCATACAATTCAATTTGA
Source organism: Episyrphus balteatus (assembly GCF_945859705.1). Classification (NCBI taxonomy): domain Eukaryota; kingdom Metazoa; phylum Arthropoda; class Insecta; order Diptera; family Syrphidae; genus Episyrphus; species Episyrphus balteatus. The sequence continues at coordinate 38,847,123 of NC_079135.1, forward strand.
GTTGAAAAATTCATTTTTGAAGAAAATGACATTTCAAAATCTTTAAATCGTCATATCTCGTTAACCGAGCGTCTAAACAGGTCAAAACTTGCAAAATTCAAAATTCTCTAATAACAAAACTACATGTCCAAAACTTATAGAAAATACATTTTTGTGCTCTGTGAGTCGATATCCTTCGCATACAATTCAATTGGAATTGAAAAATTCATTTTTGAAGAAAATGACATTTCAAAATCTTTAAATCGTCATATCTCGTTAACCGAGCGTCTAAACAGGTCAAAACTTGCAAAATTCAAAATTCTCTAATAACAAAACTACATGTCCAAAACTTATAGAAAATACATTTTTGTGATCTGTGAGTCGATATCCTTCGCATACAATTCAATTGGAGTTGAAAAATTCATTTTTGAAGAAAATGACATTTCAAAATCTTTAAATCGTCATATCTCGTTAACCGAGCGTCTAAACAGGTCAAAACTTGCAAAATTCAAAATTCTCTAAAAACAAAACTACAAGTCCAAAACTTATAGAAAATACATTTTTGTGATCTGTGAGTCGATATCCTTCGCATACAATTCAATTGGAGTTGAAAAATTCATTTTTGAAGAAAATGACATTTCAAAATCTTTAAATCGTCATATCTCGTTAACCGAAAAAACTACATGTCCAAAACTTATAGAAAATACATTTTTGTGCTCTGTGAGTCGATATCCTTCGCATACAATTCAATTGGAGTTGAAAAATTCATTTTTGAAGAAAATGACATTTCAAAATCTTTAAATCGTCATATCTCGTTAACCGAGCGTCTAAACAGGTCAAAACTTGCAAAATTCAAAATTCTCTAAAAACAAAACTACAAGTCCAAAACTTATAGAAAATACATTTTTGTGATCTGTGAGTCGATATCCTTCGCATACAATTCAATTGGAGTTGAAAAATTCATTTTTGAAGAAAATGACATTTCAAAATCTTTAAATCGTCATATCTCCTTAACCGAGCGTCTAAACAGGTCAAAACTTGCAAAATTCAAAATTCTCTAAAAACAAAACTACAAGTCCAAAACTTATAGAAAATACATTTTTGTGCTCTGTGAGTCGATATCCTTCGCATACAATTCAATTGGAGTTGAAAAATTCATTTTTGAAGAAAATGACATTTCAAAATCTTTAAATCGTCATATCTCGTTAACCGAGCGTCTAAACAGGTCAAAACTTGCAAAATTCAAAATTCTCTAATAACAAAACTACATGTCCAAAACTTATAGAAAATACATTTTTGTGATCTGTGAGTCGATATCCTTCGCATACAATTCAATTGGAGTTGAAAAATTCATTTTTGAAGAAAATGACATTTCAAAATCTTTAAATCGTCATATCTCGTTAACCGAGCGTCTAAACAGGTCAAAACTTGCAAAATTCAAAATTCTCTAAAAACAAAACTACAAGTCCAAAATACATTTTTGTGATCTGTGAGTCGATATCCTTCGCATACAATTCAATTGGAGTTGAAAAATTCATTTTTGAAGAAAATGACATTTCAAAATCTTTAAATCGTCATATCTCCTTAACCGAGCGTCTAAACAGGTCAAAACTTGCAAAATTCAAAATTCTCTAAAAACAAAACTACAAGTCCAAAACTTATAGAAAATACATTTTTGTGCTCTGTGAGTCGATATCCTTCGCATACAATTCAATTGGAGTTGAAAAATTCATTTTTGAAGAAAATGACATTTCAAAATCTTTAAATCGTCATATCTCGTTAACCGAGCGTCTAAACAGGTCAAAACTTGCAAAATTCAAAATTCTCTAAAAACAAAACTACAAGTCCAAAACTTATAGAAAATACATTTTTGTGCTCTGTGAGTCGATATCCTTTGCATACAATTCAATTGGAGTTGAAAAATTAATTTTGGAAGAAAATGACATTTCAAAATCTTTAAATCGTTGTCGTGTTAGACATTAATCTATTATGTCTCACACTAACCATAACCCTCCACAATAATTTAATTCATAAATTCAAGGGCACCAAGAGTAATTCGCTTTGTAAACAAAACAAACGAATTACTCAAATTAATTGGGCCAATAATAATTGTAAACACCTGGCCAATGATTCAACTTCAATAATAAGTTGAAGCGACGGCAGGTCGACGATCCGGTGACAAAACATACTGGATCGTCACAATTAAAATAAACGAAAGAAAATTGCTGATGGGTCATATTGGTTATTGAGTGTTGATGGCTCAAATTGCGTCACCAAGAAATTGAGGATGACGCAAAGTAAAGTAGAAGAAATTAAGTAGGTATAATTTTGAAATAGGTTAATAAACAATAAACAAAGAATTGCCCAAAATTGCATTGTATGCAATATTAAGTTTGTAACTGGGTAATTCTTTGTATGTCAATTTAATTAATAATAAAATAAAGTATTACCCAAGATTGCGATGTAAGCAATCTTAGTTTTGTAATTGGGTAATACTTTATATCGTAAACTTTAGTCTTATAAGTATTAGTGTGTAATGTTAAAATTAAATAGTATAAATAATGTAGAATTAGTTAAGAAATAGGACAGTCAACCTTATACACCAATAGAGGAACCTCTGGCCGACTACACAGGGAGAAACAAATATCGATACAAAAATAAATGTAAGAACTAATTCAAACAAAGTAATTAATCTTTTTTATTATTCTTTTTCAGGAAGTGGGCCTTAGTTGCCTCGAACTTAACTGGCCACCAGTGTGCCAAAAAGCTGGACAGTAGGGAAGAATTAGGGAATTAGGGAAATTGTTGAATAAGGGAGAGGAACCCATTTGTCGGGTTCATATCCCCTGCCTTTACGGCAAACCTCTCAATTTTACCTTCGTTACGTATGAAAGATTACGTAACAAGAAATGGCGCAGCCGGTAGGATGGTATGGCGTTTGGAGACTAAAAATTGCCTTAAAAACTGAAGCACTCTCCAGCTTCAACTTACCATCCATCGAATCTATTTTTTCCAATATTCCATGGTAAACAAAGTTCAAGTTCAAATTCTTTTAACAAAAAAAAAAGATTTTTTCTATTTTCATGAGAAAGTCTTCTTTAGTTCAAACCGAACCAATATAAATTCATATGAGCATTATTTAGTGGTGCAAAACCACAATTTCAAAAATCCAAATAGTTAAGTGATTTTAAAGTGAACACCAAAACAAAAAAAAAAAAAAAAAAAAAAAAAAAATAATAATAAAAAAAAAAAAAAAAAAAAAAAAAAAAAAAAAATATATGTAATAATAATAATAATATGCATCCCCATACAGATAATGGAAGGCAAAAATCTACAAATTACAAACCACATCGAGAAAGACCCCAAAGCAGGACCGAAGCCAATCACATTGGAGGAGTATAGAAGGAGACACTCCAAGAAAGAGGAATTGCCTAAACCAAAAAACAATCCTCCCCAGTCCCCATTCGGAGGATTTGAAAACAAAAAGAAAAGAGGAGGACACCAGGTCTGGGTACGGCAAGAATTAGGGAGGCTGTATCAACAAGCAGGACTGTGCAGAGGCGAAGAGAAGAGGCGTCTACTAAACCAAGCGAAGACATTAAAACACCAAGAATTCCTTAAGAGAAGGGAAAAGGCCGAAAAAAGGAACCTACCTTCATTTTAAATTATTTATAAAAATTTCTAATGTTATATATAAAAAAAAAAATAATAAAATAAATAATGATTTAAAAAAAAAAACAACTTTTTATTGATAAAATTGTAGTCGTGGGTATAATTATTCTGATAAATTTTTCTGGATTTGGTCTATTTTTTACAAGTGTGCGGTTTATCATTTTCGAATGATTTCATTCTACTTTTATTTTTAGTCTTTTTCAATTGTCTATTTATATCTAATTGAGAATTCAATCTGTTCGTATAAATTTTCGTTTTATGGCTGGACAGTCTAGTTTAGACATAGAAAGAATTCTTGATTTAAATAAACAATTAGAAAAAGAAAGAGATGAGCAAACACAGGAGATAACAAGCTTCAACACTACACTACTAGCTGAATTAAAATCACTAGTTGGTAGAGAAGTTTATGAGTTAAATTTTAACTCACTCAGTGTACAGTGGGGTCAATTCACTAGACTTGAAACCACTGATGCCATCCTAAATATATATATAGAAGCAGTAAAAAATAGACAAAAAGAAAGGGAAAACCAAATCCTCGAGCTGAAAAAAGAAATATTTAATCTTAATAAAAAAAGAACCAAATACAAGATTAACCAGCAAGAGGCGGAAAACGTAAATAAACAAGCCGAAGAAACAATTTCTGGGCTGGAAAAACAAATTTCCCTTCTGGAACAACAGGAAAAGGGAAAACAACTCAAACTAAAAGAGATAAAAGATAAAGAAATAAAATTTAATCTCGAAGCTGACAAATTAAGAAGTCGTGAAGCACTTCACATAAATCAAATTGAATTTCTCAAAAGTGAACTTAAAAAATTAAAAAGCTCACTGAGTATCAATTTGGAAGATAAGACACAGCTACAACCAATTCAAGATAATCCAGAAAAATTTACCAAATCAGAACAAATCAAAGTACTCAAAATGTCATTAGGTTTTGAAAAATTGTTGAAACTAGCACAAAGTATCCCCGAATTTGCTGGAGGTACAGACGCTAGGGTGGCTCAAAAATTACAAACATTCCTAACATGTATCCGTCCCATAAAAAATCATATCCCAAAAGAAGATGAAAAAACATTCATACAAATTCTTATTACCAAGTTACGAGAGGACGCTCTTGACCTGGTCGTAACTTCAAACCCAACTACCTTCACGGAATTTGAAGAAGCTCTAAATAGGACATATTTACCTATTGAAGATTATAATGACTTGGTGAATTGTTTAATCACCAGTCGCCAAAGTCCATTCGAGACATTAAACACTTTTGTAGGTAGACTTCGACACTCTCTAACGCAATGTCGAGAGGCAGCAGAACTCAAATACGGTGACAAGGCGGACATTGTAAAGAACCAGTTGGAAGATTTTGCTAAATCAGCCCTTGCTTCCGGGATCTCTAACAAACAATTGGGCCAATATTTGTTCACTTTAGGAAAACAATCCTTAGAAGAATTAATTAGAACCGCGTTTACCATGGAAAAACACGTTCAGAGAGTAGAAACAATACCACTCTCACAAATATCGTGTAATCACACAACAACCACTAACCCACAAGTATCCCAACCCGAAACTATCAACAGATATGCTGGAATAATTTGCAGCTTCTGTGATGTTAAAGGTCATACTTATAGTGAATGCTTGAAACGACTTAATCCACCACTTTGCCCATTATGTAAAAATTATGGCCACGAAGCAGAAACATGTAATAAAAACTCTAATTCATACCGGGGAAATAACCAATCATTTAATAGGAATCATTTTCAAAATGCTTTCGGAAACAACAATTTCCAAAATAATTATAATAGAAATAACCTTTCTCAGACTAGAAATATTCCTCAAAGTAATTATAACAACAAACCTAATACACATCAAGCTCAAAATAATTATAGTAATAGATCTCCGGCATATCAAGCTCAGAGAAACAACCCTCAAACTTCTTATAATAATAGAACTCAAGTATATCAACCTCAGAGAAACAACCCTCAAGATAATTATAACAACAGATCTCAGGTATATCAACCTCCGGATCAAAACAGACCCAACCCATTCAGGGTAGGAAATAATAATGAAAAAAGGGTATTCCACATGGACACATTCTGTGATTTTTGTGGGAGAAACAACCACACTATCAGTGAATGCTCTTTCAGAAATAAGTGGGAAAATACCCAGTCGGGAAACGCCCATTAGTCGACCAAAAGCTCCCAGGGTCGACTCTAATTAAAAATAAGAAAAATATAGGGCAAGCTGAATTAAAAACATTAAAAACAAGAAAATCTGAATCTATTAAGGACTCAGAATATTTTAATACATCTAAAAAAGTAAAACTTCCATCCGTAGAAATTGGGATAGGAATTGGTAGAACTAAGAAACTACGTCTATTAGTAGACACTGGTTCAGAGGTAAGTCTTCTTAAAAAGGGGGCATTAAGTAATAAAGCTTTTATAGACACTAAAAAGAAGTTAACCATCAACACACCTTGTGGTTTCTGCTATACGCTAGGAGAATGCAAAGGAACAATTGAAATACCAACATTGCCAACCTGTGAGTTTCAAGTTATAGAAAATGACCTAACCGTCCCAGGTGATGGAATTTTAGGGTATAATTTTCTGGGCAAATACTGTAACGTAGATGGTCCAAATAAATTATTAACATTTTCAAAAATATACAAAAGTACTGCAGGAGGACAGGTAGATGAGGTATACAGTATCCCATTGCTAGAATCCGATGTATTCGAAGAGAATGGATTGGCTATTCCACATAATGGAAGCTGTTTTTCAAGGGGTCACTCGCATGTGAATAACTCAAATAAAACAAACCAGTTTCGGCAGAAAATTCGTAACCAAAAAGTAGAAGGTAATCAAGAAAAAACCTCACGAAATTCTGGAAATAACCTCAAAGATGAATGTAATTTGCGGCGCGATAATGCGACCGGCCTAGACAATGACTCAGAAAGATTATTTCCAGAAAATTCTAATTCTTTGAACATAACTAATTTGCAATTATCCAAGTCAAAAGACCCACCTCGCAAAGTGGAACAAAAAGATATTGGGCAAAAACAAGTTATGACTGAAGAAAATGCTAAGCTTAAAGAACCTCTAACGAGTCGACTCTCTGATAAGTTTAAAAAGCATAATTTCAGACAAAGAAAGAGGAATAAGAAACCTTCAAGAAATAAGAATAAATTCGAAAAAACAGAAGAAGAATTCAAACTTTTCAGAAATATAGATATAACAGATTGTAGAAACGAAGGTACTGCACATACAGACCAAAATTTAGATAAAAAAATGAAACAAAATACACTGCAAACAGCGGAAAAAGAAAAAAGAAATGGTTTTTACCGACAAACAAATGATATTATAACACAAGTAAAAGAAGAAGAAGTAGAAGATGAAAATTTAGTTCAATTAACACAACCTCAAGGGTTAGGAAAAACAAAATTACAAGAAATATATAAATTAATAATAACATTATCATATACAATTTTACATACAATTATATTAATAAGCACACCCATCCAGACAAAGGTTATAACATTATTATATATCATTATAAATAGACTAATATTAGTAAACACATTTCTCCAGACTAAAGTAGGTAAACAGAATCTACCACGTGAAAATGGCGACACATATAAAGAAAATATTAGTTTAACTTTGAAAAAGGAAATAAGAATTCCTCCCAGATCAAAAAAGATAATAGAATTACCAATACAAAATGAAGAAGCAATGATTTGTTTAGGAAAAGAAATAGAAGATGGAGTATTTTTAGGAAATTGTTTAGTTAAACATAACAAAAATAGTATATTAGTTCCAATAATAAATACAAAACAACATAAAATTAAAATACATAATATTGATTTAGAGTTAGTTCCTTTAAAAAATTATAATATAATAAATCTTGATAGGAATTTTACAGATACAAACCACGTATCATGTTATTACACAAAAACGTCAACAATTAATGAACAAAAAAGAGTAATAGAACTTAAACAGAGTTTAAATAAAGAAAAAACTTTAAATAATGAAGAAAAAAAGGCCATATTAGATCTTTGTGCACAGTACAATGACATATTCCATTTACCAGGAGACAGATTGACTCACACAAATACAATGACACATGAAATACCAATAAAACAAGATCAGGCCCCAATAAATACAAAAATGTATAGACTACCTGAAAAACAAAGAGGTATTATAAATGAACAACTTGCTGAAATGTTGGAAAACGATATAGTTCAACCAAGCAAAAGTCCTTGGAACTCACCACTTTTAGTAGTACCTAAAAAGGCGGGTCCAGACGGTGAAGCACGATGGAGAGTTGTTGTTGACTTTAGGAAACTTAACGATTGTACAATAGGGGACGCTTTCCCACTACCGCGAATAGAGGACATACTCGACCAACTAGGACATGCTAGATATTTCACTACACTGGATCTTGCAAGTGGTTATCACCAAGTACTTGTTCATCCAGAAGATAGGGAAAAAACTGCTTTCAGTACAGCGTATGGACACTATGAATTCAAACGAATGCCATTTGGACTCAAAGGAGCCCCGGCGACTTTCCAACGACTCATGAACTATATACTAACTGGACTACAAGGTTTAGAATGTTTTGTATACCTGGACGACATAGTCGTTTATGGCAAAAATATAGAAGATCACAATACAAAATTGAGATTAATTTTTGACAGGTTGCGGGAACACAATTTAAAACTAAATGTAGAAAAATGTCAATTCCTCCGTCGAGAAGTTGTATATTTGGGACATAAGTGTTCCGCAGAAGGGGCACAGCCCGACCCCAGCAAAACAAGTTGTGTACAAAATTTCCCGGTACCCCGAACCGTTAGACAAACACAATCTTTCCTTGGTTTAGCCAACTACTACAGAAAATTCATTCCAGGTTTTTCAAAAATAGCACGACCACTTTCTAACTTAACGCGAAAAGATGTAAAATTTAAGTGGACAGACAAATGTCAGGAAGCATTCCAAAAACTTAAAGACTTATTAGTATCACCCCCTCTCCTAATTTATCCCGATTTTGAAAAAGATTTTATTCTAACTACTGATGCTAGCGATGAAGCCATTGGAGCAATACTCTCACAAGGAGAAGTAGGGAAAGATAAGCCTATTGCATATGCTAGCCGAAGTTTAGACAAGACAGAACGAAAGTATTCAACTATAGAAAAGGAAATGCTTGCTATAGTTTGGGCAACGAAAAATTTTAGATGTTACCTGTTAGGTAGAAAATTCGTTGTGTATACAGACCATCAACCACTGACCGGTATTTTTAGGGTAAGGGACCCCACATCTAGACTTATCAGATTACACCACAAATTATTAGAATATAGTGAATGTACTTTAAAATATAAAGCAGGAAAAACTAACATTAATGCTGACGCACTCAGTAGAATACCAGCAAATACGTCTGACAATAAAGACACAATGGACGAGAAAACTTGTTTGGCTGTCACAAGAGCTCAGAAAGCTTTACTAAATACAGATACAGAAGATAAAAACAAGGACGGAACTGACTTGGATACTAACATAGATGACGATGCCAATTCTCAAAATGAGAAACAAATTATTCAATCAACCGAACCTAACAAAAATAAAGATATCACAAATACCAGAGAAAAAATAGACAATCACGAAGAAAAAATGACAATACTTAGAGATTATCACGATTCACCCTTTGGCGGACATCAAGGTGTTATTAATACATACAATAGAATCCGAAAGAAATACGTTTGGCCAAAAATGTTTAAAGACATTTCAAAATATATTAAACGATGCCCAAAGTGTCAGAAAATGAAAGTGAGCCCAGTGGCAAAAATGCCAATGGTAATAACGGATACTTGTGAAGTACCATTCGATAAGGTTTATTTAGACGTAGTAGGACCCCTTCAAGATTCACATTTAGGAAATAAGTATATATTAACTTTTCAAGACAACCTAACTAAATTCGTAGATTTTTATGCAATACCCAATCAAGAGGCAGAAACAATTGCCCATATATTTTATGAACAAATTATAACTAGGTATAGAATACCAAAGAAATTGGTAACAGATCAAGGAACCAATTTTTTAAGTAAATTATTTAAACAAGTATGTAAGCTTTTAAAAATAGAAAAATTACAAACAACAGCTTACCACCCTCAATCAAACGGTGCACTTGAAAGAGCTCATAGACCTCTTGTAGAATATTTAAGAACAATTTGTGATGAAAATCCAAGATCTTGGGACCAGTACCTAAGAACAGCAGCTTTTGTGTATAATAATAGTGTTCACGAAGGAACGAAATTTACTCCTATGGACTGTCTCTTTGGGTTTACCGCTGATATACCATCAAATCTAAAGCGAGACCCAGAACCAGTTTATGACAATGAAAATTATTACTTCATTCTAAGACATAAACTCCAAAAAACATACACAATTGCACGAAGAAACCTGATCAATAGTAAAAAGAACTCAAAAATTTATTATGATCAGGGCATAAAAATTAAAACATACCATATTGGAGACAAGGTATTAGTAAAAAATGAAAATAGACAACACAAACTGTCTGAAATATGGAAAGGTCCATACATAATAGTAGGAATACTTAGTCCTACAAATAGTGTAATTCTCATTAAAAAGAAACGAGTTAATATACACAACAACCGTCTTAAACATTACTACGACGAAAGAGAACAATAAATATTATTCTTTCACTCTATATTTTTAAGTATACTCGTAAAAATATATATTTAACATAGGAAATTTATATATCAATAGAATAAAGAATAAATCTGAAATAATTAACCCATTTCAAACAAAATAAAACCACATAGATAATAATTAGTATTTAACAAAAATATTTAGAAACTAGTGAAGATAGTTACCCAAAATTTTTTTAATTTTTTTTAACAGATCGTAAGTATGAGGAATATAATTATCTGTTGGGTAATGACATTACTCATGGCATCTTATAAAAATGTTTTAGTCGGTACAACCGAAACATACAAGACACAAACACTTAATAACACGGGGATAGTTTTCGAAAATATAGGAAAAGCAATGTTATACCATGATACATGGAACATATTGACACAAATAAAAATATCAGACACAGAAAAATATACGTCTATTATCAACCAAGCAGAAAAAACTTGGTCAACAGTTTGTGAATCTTTTAGAAAAAACAGTATTTGTGACAGTCAAACTACAATACTAAATCACATTATTACAACAATCCGCCAACACACAAATATCATAAGAGAGTTATTAACCCCACACCGTTCAAGAAGATCATTGTTCGATGGAATAGGAAATGGACTACATTATTTATTTGGCATCATGGATAACCAAGATGGAAACACATTATATAGTAGGATTGAAGAATTAGGGAACGACGCAAAAGCTTTAAATGAATTACAAAAGAAACAAATTACGGTGATGAAATCATCATTAGAAAATATTCAACAACCCCTTGAAATTTTGGAAAATAATCAGAAGAACATTACAGAAACTATTAATTATTTATTAAAAATTGATAACGCTATTAACCAAAATCAAAAATTGCAAGACATTTTAGCCACCGTTACCTTACAAATTCTAGAAGTTCAAAGAAGACAACAAACTATGTTGGAAGTAGTAAACTCTCTAAATCAAAACCAACTACACCCACTTCTTTTGACCCCCTCAAAATTACTAGAGATATATATAAAAAATTGCCCAAAACCCACAGTAAACGATAGGGAAATGCTTATGAATATGTTAATGAAAGTATTAACGGTAAAAACACACCCTATGAATGGTATATTGGTAATCCGAATAATACTCCCAATTTTCAATCTAGATCCATTTGAACTCCAACAGATTCATCTGTTTCCAATCCATCACCAGAACAAAATATCAACTATCCTGGACATCCAGGAAGATTTCTTGGCAAAGAACACACGAATACAACAATTCGTACCAATGACAAGAAGAGAATATGATATTCTTCAAAAAATAACCTTAGAAATCAATAGTACATGGTACGTGGGACCACTTACCACATCAGTAAGAAAAGGAACACATACGAACGTTTGTTCCATATCCCTTATATTTAATCCATACAATGAAAAGAGCGCATGTAAATGTTTGGTTCAGCCATTTGAACAAAACTATCTGGTTAAACTCACCCAAAAAAATACATGGTTGTATTCTTTTCCCAAATCAACTAGGGTAGAAATACAATGTTCAGGAGAATGGCAGGGCTCAAACTTAAATGGAACAGGAATAATTTCATTAGTTCAACCATGTGTTTTTCAAATTGATAATCAACATATATATTATGAAGACGCTGATCATACCACTTTGACAATTGATCAACCAATAGTCACACTAGCTGAACCATTATTGGATGACTTAAGGATAAACCTATTTAGTAGAAAAGAACTAGACACCAATACAGTATTGATTTTAAAAAATATTGGAGCAAACGACAAAATTAAAGAAAATTCATATGCCATGTCTGACTTGGAAAAACACATACTAGAATTTGATACAAAGCAAAAGGAAAGGGTAAAACACAAAATAACCTCATTAACATCAATATCATTCAGCACTTTAACCATACTGTGCATCCTCGGGATGATACTGAGAAAAATATGTAACAGAAAAAATTTTTTTAAAAAACGCATACCCAAATACGAAAAACCTTTACCTAAAATTTCTAATCCCATAATCCATCAAACCATACACTCTTTACATCCAGAACCTAGACTAGATACAAAACAAGAAGAAGAAATAAAAATAACCTTAAAACCCCCGGTTAAAAACCCACAAATACCAATACCACCACCCTTACCAAAAATAACGCCAAATAACCCCAATGTAGCTAACATATCAACATTACCAACAAATAACATACAAAAATCTTTACGCCGTCCGAGAAGATTACAAATATACTAATAGGTAATATAATTCCTTTACAGATTAACCAAAATATAAAAAAAAAAAAAAAAAAAAATACCAATAATGCAATCAATCAAAGTAAATAACATCCAAATGCACCACTATCTGTACAACCTCCAAAATAGAAGATCAGAAACCAGATCTGATACCGAACGTACAACGTTAAATTTACAATCCATTGCAAACGACATTTTAGAAAGAAAGGACAATGAAAAAATGAAACAATGGAGCGAACATAATAACATGTTCGAAAAGGAAATATTATTTATTCCCATCGAAATAGTGGGTTTTCATTGGTCATTAATAGTTGTAAACAATAAGCAAAGATCTATAAAATACTACAACACGTTGGGAATATCAGGTCTGGAAGCTATGGCTTCCGTTAAGGAGTTTGTACAGAACGAGTGGCAAAAAAGACATAAGACAAAGAAAACACCAGAATATTATGAAAAAAACGTAGTAGTCCCCAAAAACTTAATGGGATTAGACAAAGGGGAGGTGACGTGTATGGTGGCCCACCAAATAGCCAAAAATAGAGACCTTTTTTCGGCGGGAAAATACATGGAAAAATTCAAGGAAACCTTAAAGATGGAAATAAAAAACTACCCCGAATTAAGGTACATACCACCACCCCAAACGCACCATTAAGCCAAATATAAAAAAAAAAAAAAAATAGAAGAAGATACCAAAAGAAAAAATAATATAATACAATGAAATAAAAACAAAAAAAAAAATTACTACATAGTTTTGAAAAAAAAAAAAAAAAAAAAAAAAAAAAAAAAAAAAAAAAAAATATCGAAAGAAAAAATAATAATAATAAAAAAAAAAAAAAAAAAAAAAAAAAAAAAAATTTATTATAAAAAATATATATAAATAAAAGATAGCCCCAAAAACAGAATTAAAAAAAAAAAAAAAAAAAAAAAAATAATAAAAAAAAAAAAAAAAAAAAAAAGATGGGAGAGAAAGAGCCCCAAACACAATTACAATAAATAAAAATTTAAATAAATAAATAAAAGATGGGAGATAAAGAGCCCCAAACACAATTACAAAAAAAAAAAAAAAAAAAAAAAAAAAATAAATTAATTAATAAATAAAAGAGGGAGATAGAGAGCCCCAAATTCACACTAACACACATACACAAAAAACACCAACACTACACACACATACACTAAAATAAAACAAACAAAATAGGCACCCCACACAGGACTAAAAACTGATGGAAGACAGAACTAACCCACCGGACCAATACTAGTGGAAGATAGGCTAACCCACAGGACTAAAACCAAACAGGAACGCAGCTATTATTTGGATTAAGTTAAGATAAACAAAAAAAAAAAATAGAGAAAAAATTATATATATACATAATCAATAGGTATAATACGTTAAAATGTGTTAGAAGTAAAAAAAAAAAAAAAAAAAAAAAAAATAAATAAATAGATAAAGAATCTGTAAATCATGAAATATTTAGTAATCAATTTTCCACATAATAACAAAGATAATTTTAGAATTCAATAATTGTAAATACTTAAACAATACCATTTTAATACATCAAAAAAAAAAAAAAAAAAAAAACATGTAAAATCAAAATACCTATTTAATTTACTTTGCCTACTGTTTAATCACTAAAAATATCCGCTCAATGACCAAAGGAAGCAACCCACTCAGCAATTTTTGTCTCTTCTAAACAAAAAATGCAATTTTCTTAAAGGGGGGAGGTGTCGTGTTAGACATTAATCTATTATGTCTCACACTAACCATAACCCTCCACAATAATTTAATTCATAAATTCAAGGGCACCAAGAGTAATTCGCTTTGTAAACAAAACAAACGAATTACTCAAATTAATTGGGCCAATAATAATTGTAAACACCTGGCCAATGATTCAACTTCAATAATAAGTTGAAGCGACGGCAGGTCGACGATCCGGTGACAAAACATACTGGATCGTCACAATTAAAATAAACGAAAGAAAATTGCTGATGGGTCATATTGGTTATTGAGTGTTGATGGCTCAAATTGCGTCACCAAGAAATTGAGGATGACGCAAAGTAAAGTAGAAGAAATTAAGTAGGTATAATTTTGAAATAGGTTAATAAACAATAAACAAAGAATTGCCCAAAATTGCATTGTATGCAATATTAAGTTTGTAACTGGGTAATTCTTTGTATGTCAATTTAATTAATAATAAAATAAAGTATTACCCAAGATTGCGATGTAAGCAATCTTAGTTTTGTAATTGGGTAATACTTTATATCGTAAACTTTAGTCTTATAAGTATTAGTGTGTAATGTTAAAATTAAATAGTATAAATAATGTAGAATTAGTTAAGAAATAGGACAGTCAACCTTATACACCAATAGAGGAACCTCTGGCCGACTACACAGGGAGAAACAAATATCGATACAAAAATAAATGTAAGAACTAATTCAAACAAAGTAATTAATCTTTTTTATTATTCTTTTTCAGGAAGTGGGCCTTAGTTGCCTCGAACTTAACTGGCCACCAGTGTGCCAAAAAGCTGGACAGTAGGGAAGAATTAGGGAATTAGGGAAATTGTTGAATAAGGGAGAGGAACCCATTTGTCGGGTTCATATCCCCTGCCTTTACGGCAAACCTCTCAATTTTACCTTCGTTACGTATGAAAGATTACGTAACAAGAAATGGCGCAGCCGGTAGGATGGTATGGCGTTTGGAGACTAAAAATTGCCTTAAAAACTGAAGCACTCTCCAGCTTCAACTTACCATCCATCGAATCTATTTTTTCCAATATTCCATGGTAAACAAAGTTCAAGTTCAAATTCTTTTAACAAAAAAAAAAGATTTTTTCTATTTTCATGAGAAAGTCTTCTTTAGTTCAAACCGAACCAATATAAATTCATATGAGCATTATTTAGTGGTGCAAAACCACAATTTCAAAAATCCAAATAGTTAAGTGATTTTAAAGTGAACACCAAAACAAAAAAAAAAAAAAAAAAAAAAAAAAAAAAAAAAAAAAAAAAAAAAAAAAAAAAAAATATATGTAATAATAATAATAATATGCATCCCCATACAGATAATGGAAGGCAAAAATCTACAAATTACAAACCACATCGAGAAAGACCCCAAAGCAGGACCGAAGCCAATCACATTGGAGGAGTATAGAAGGAGACACTCCAAGAAAGAGGAATTGCCTAAACCAAAAAACAATCCTCCCCAGTCCCCATTCGGAGGATTTGAAAACAAAAAGAAAAGAGGAGGACACCAGGTCTGGGTACGGCAAGAATTAGGGAGGCTGTATCAACAAGCAGGACTGTGCAGAGGCGAAGAGAAGAGGCGTCTACTAAACCAAGCGAAGACATTAAAACACCAAGAATTCCTTAAGAGAAGGGAAAAGGCCGAAAAAAGGAACCTACCTTCATTTTAAATTATTTATAAAAATTTCTAATGTTATATATAAAAAAAAAAATAATAAAATAAATAATGATTTAAAAAAAAAAACAACTTTTTATTGATAAAATTGTAGTCGTGGGTATAATTATTCTGATAAATTTTTCTGGATTTGGTCTATTTTTTACAAGTGTGCGGTTTATCATTTTCGAATGATTTCATTCTACTTTTATTTTTAGTCTTTTTCAATTGTCTATTTATATCTAATTGAGAATTCAATCTGTTCGTATAAATTTTCGTTTTATGGCTGGACAGTCTAGTTTAGACATAGAAAGAATTCTTGATTTAAATAAACAATTAGAAAAAGAAAGAGATGAGCAAACACAGGAGATAACAAGCTTCAACACTACACTACTAGCTGAATTAAAATCACTAGTTGGTAGAGAAGTTTATGAGTTAAATTTTAACTCACTCAGTGTACAGTGGGGTCAATTCACTAGACTTGAAACCACTGATGCCATCCTAAATATATATATAGAAGCAGTAAAAAATAGACAAAAAGAAAGGGAAAACCAAATCCTCGAGCTGAAAAAAGAAATATTTAATCTTAATAAAAAAAGAACCAAATACAAGATTAACCAGCAAGAGGCGGAAAACGTAAATAAACAAGCCGAAGAAACAATTTCTGGGCTGGAAAAACAAATTTCCCTTCTGGAACAACAGGAAAAGGGAAAACAACTCAAACTAAAAGAGATAAAAGATAAAGAAATAAAATTTAATCTCGAAGCTGACAAATTAAGAAGTCGTGAAGCACTTCACATAAATCAAATTGAATTTCTCAAAAGTGAACTTAAAAAATTAAAAAGCTCACTGAGTATCAATTTGGAAGATAAGACACAGCTACAACCAATTCAAGATAATCCAGAAAAATTTACCAAATCAGAACAAATCAAAGTACTCAAAATGTCATTAGGTTTTGAAAAATTGTTGAAACTAGCACAAAGTATCCCCGAATTTGCTGGAGGTACAGACGCTAGGGTGGCTCAAAAATTACAAACATTCCTAACATGTATCCGTCCCATAAAAAATCATATCCCAAAAGAAGATGAAAAAACATTCATACAAATTCTTATTACCAAGTTACGAGAGGACGCTCTTGACCTGGTCGTAACTTCAAACCCAACTACCTTCACGGAATTTGAAGAAGCTCTAAATAGGACATATTTACCTATTGAAGATTATAATGACTTGGTGAATTGTTTAATCACCAGTCGCCAAAGTCCATTCGAGACATTAAACACTTTTGTAGGTAGACTTCGACACTCTCTAACGCAATGTCGAGAGGCAGCAGAACTCAAATACGGTGACAAGGCGGACATTGTAAAGAACCAGTTGGAAGATTTTGCTAAATCAGCCCTTGCTTCCGGGATCTCTAACAAACAATTGGGCCAATATTTGTTCACTTTAGGAAAACAATCCTTAGAAGAATTAATTAGAACCGCGTTTACCATGGAAAAACACGTTCAGAGAGTAGAAACAATACCACTCTCACAAATATCGTGTAATCACACAACAACCACTAACCCACAAGTATCCCAACCCGAAACTATCAACAGATATGCTGGAATAATTTGCAGCTTCTGTGATGTTAAAGGTCATACTTATAGTGAATGCTTGAAACGACTTAATCCACCACTTTGCCCATTATGTAAAAATTATGGCCACGAAGCAGAAACATGTAATAAAAACTCTAATTCATACCGGGGAAATAACCAATCATTTAATAGGAATCATTTTCAAAATGCTTTCGGAAACAACAATTTCCAAAATAATTATAATAGAAATAACCTTTCTCAGACTAGAAATATTCCTCAAAGTAATTATAACAACAAACCTAATACACATCAAGCTCAAAATAATTATAGTAATAGATCTCCGGCATATCAAGCTCAGAGAAACAACCCTCAAACTTCTTATAATAATAGAACTCAAGTATATCAACCTCAGAGAAACAACCCTCAAGATAATTATAACAACAGATCTCAGGTATATCAACCTCCGGATCAAAACAGACCCAACCCATTCAGGGTAGGAAATAATAATGAAAAAAGGGTATTCCACATGGACACATTCTGTGATTTTTGTGGGAGAAACAACCACACTATCAGTGAATGCTCTTTCAGAAATAAGTGGGAAAATACCCAGTCGGGAAACGCCCATTAGTCGACCAAAAGCTCCCAGGGTCGACTCTAATTAAAAATAAGAAAAATATAGGGCAAGCTGAATTAAAAACATTAAAAACAAGAAAATCTGAATCTATTAAGGACTCAGAATATTTTAATACATCTAAAAAAGTAAAACTTCCATCCGTAGAAATTGGGATAGGAATTGGTAGAACTAAGAAACTACGTCTATTAGTAGACACTGGTTCAGAGGTAAGTCTTCTTAAAAAGGGGGCATTAAGTAATAAAGCTTTTATAGACACTAAAAAGAAGTTAACCATCAACACACCTTGTGGTTTCTGCTATACGCTAGGAGAATGCAAAGGAACAATTGAAATACCAACATTGCCAACCTGTGAGTTTCAAGTTATAGAAAATGACCTAACCGTCCCAGGTGATGGAATTTTAGGGTATAATTTTCTGGGCAAATACTGTAACGTAGATGGTCCAAATAAATTATTAACATTTTCAAAAATATACAAAAGTACTGCAGGAGGACAGGTAGATGAGGTATACAGTATCCCATTGCTAGAATCCGATGTATTCGAAGAGAATGGATTGGCTATTCCACATAATGGAAGCTGTTTTTCAAGGGGTCACTCGCATGTGAATAACTCAAATAAAACAAACCAGTTTCGGCAGAAAATTCGTAACCAAAAAGTAGAAGGTAATCAAGAAAAAACCTCACGAAATTCTGGAAATAACCTCAAAGATGAATGTAATTTGCGGCGCGATAATGCGACCGGCCTAGACAATGACTCAGAAAGATTATTTCCAGAAAATTCTAATTCTTTGAACATAACTAATTTGCAATTATCCAAGTCAAAAGACCCACCTCGCAAAGTGGAACAAAAAGATATTGGGCAAAAACAAGTTATGACTGAAGAAAATGCTAAGCTTAAAGAACCTCTAACGAGTCGACTCTCTGATAAGTTTAAAAAGCATAATTTCAGACAAAGAAAGAGGAATAAGAAACCTTCAAGAAATAAGAATAAATTCGAAAAAACAGAAGAAGAATTCAAACTTTTCAGAAATATAGATATAACAGATTGTAGAAACGAAGGTACTGCACATACAGACCAAAATTTAGATAAAAAAATGAAACAAAATACACTGCAAACAGCGGAAAAAGAAAAAAGAAATGGTTTTTACCGACAAACAAATGATATTATAACACAAGTAAAAGAAGAAGAAGTAGAAGATGAAAATTTAGTTCAATTAACACAACCTCAAGGGTTAGGAAAAACAAAATTACAAGAAATATATAAATTAATAATAACATTATCATATACAATTTTACATACAATTATATTAATAAGCACACCCATCCAGACAAAGGTTATAACATTATTATATATCATTATAAATAGACTAATATTAGTAAACACATTTCTCCAGACTAAAGTAGGTAAACAGAATCTACCACGTGAAAATGGCGACACATATAAAGAAAATATTAGTTTAACTTTGAAAAAGGAAATAAGAATTCCTCCCAGATCAAAAAAGATAATAGAATTACCAATACAAAATGAAGAAGCAATGATTTGTTTAGGAAAAGAAATAGAAGATGGAGTATTTTTAGGAAATTGTTTAGTTAAACATAACAAAAATAGTATATTAGTTCCAATAATAAATACAAAACAACATAAAATTAAAATACATAATATTGATTTAGAGTTAGTTCCTTTAAAAAATTATAATATAATAAATCTTGATAGGAATTTTACAGATACAAACCACGTATCATGTTATTACACAAAAACGTCAACAATTAATGAACAAAAAAGAGTAATAGAACTTAAACAGAGTTTAAATAAAGAAAAAACTTTAAATAATGAAGAAAAAAAGGCCATATTAGATCTTTGTGCACAGTACAATGACATATTCCATTTACCAGGAGACAGATTGACTCACACAAATACAATGACACATGAAATACCAATAAAACAAGATCAGGCCCCAATAAATACAAAAATGTATAGACTACCTGAAAAACAAAGAGGTATTATAAATGAACAACTTGCTGAAATGTTGGAAAACGATATAGTTCAACCAAGCAAAAGTCCTTGGAACTCACCACTTTTAGTAGTACCTAAAAAGGCGGGTCCAGACGGTGAAGCACGATGGAGAGTTGTTGTTGACTTTAGGAAACTTAACGATTGTACAATAGGGGACGCTTTCCCACTACCGCGAATAGAGGACATACTCGACCAACTAGGACATGCTAGATATTTCACTACACTGGATCTTGCAAGTGGTTATCACCAAGTACTTGTTCATCCAGAAGATAGGGAAAAAACTGCTTTCAGTACAGCGTATGGACACTATGAATTCAAACGAATGCCATTTGGACTCAAAGGAGCCCCGGCGACTTTCCAACGACTCATGAACTATATACTAACTGGACTACAAGGTTTAGAATGTTTTGTATACCTGGACGACATAGTCGTTTATGGCAAAAATATAGAAGATCACAATACAAAATTGAGATTAATTTTTGACAGGTTGCGGGAACACAATTTAAAACTAAATGTAGAAAAATGTCAATTCCTCCGTCGAGAAGTTGTATATTTGGGACATAAGTGTTCCGCAGAAGGGGCACAGCCCGACCCCAGCAAAACAAGTTGTGTACAAAATTTCCCGGTACCCCGAACCGTTAGACAAACACAATCTTTCCTTGGTTTAGCCAACTACTACAGAAAATTCATTCCAGGTTTTTCAAAAATAGCACGACCACTTTCTAACTTAACGCGAAAAGATGTAAAATTTAAGTGGACAGACAAATGTCAGGAAGCATTCCAAAAACTTAAAGACTTATTAGTATCACCCCCTCTCCTAATTTATCCCGATTTTGAAAAAGATTTTATTCTAACTACTGATGCTAGCGATGAAGCCATTGGAGCAATACTCTCACAAGGAGAAGTAGGGAAAGATAAGCCTATTGCATATGCTAGCCGAAGTTTAGACAAGACAGAACGAAAGTATTCAACTATAGAAAAGGAAATGCTTGCTATAGTTTGGGCAACGAAAAATTTTAGATGTTACCTGTTAGGTAGAAAATTCGTTGTGTATACAGACCATCAACCACTGACCGGTATTTTTAGGGTAAGGGACCCCACATCTAGACTTATCAGATTACACCACAAATTATTAGAATATAGTGAATGTACTTTAAAATATAAAGCAGGAAAAACTAACATTAATGCTGACGCACTCAGTAGAATACCAGCAAATACGTCTGACAATAAAGACACAATGGACGAGAAAACTTGTTTGGCTGTCACAAGAGCTCAGAAAGCTTTACTAAATACAGATACAGAAGATAAAAACAAGGACGGAACTGACTTGGATACTAACATAGATGACGATGCCAATTCTCAAAATGAGAAACAAATTATTCAATCAACCGAACCTAACAAAAATAAAGATATCACAAATACCAGAGAAAAAATAGACAATCACGAAGAAAAAATGACAATACTTAGAGATTATCACGATTCACCCTTTGGCGGACATCAAGGTGTTATTAATACATACAATAGAATCCGAAAGAAATACGTTTGGCCAAAAATGTTTAAAGACATTTCAAAATATATTAAACGATGCCCAAAGTGTCAGAAAATGAAAGTGAGCCCAGTGGCAAAAATGCCAATGGTAATAACGGATACTTGTGAAGTACCATTCGATAAGGTTTATTTAGACGTAGTAGGACCCCTTCAAGATTCACATTTAGGAAATAAGTATATATTAACTTTTCAAGACAACCTAACTAAATTCGTAGATTTTTATGCAATACCCAATCAAGAGGCAGAAACAATTGCCCATATATTTTATGAACAAATTATAACTAGGTATAGAATACCAAAGAAATTGGTAACAGATCAAGGAACCAATTTTTTAAGTAAATTATTTAAACAAGTATGTAAGCTTTTAAAAATAGAAAAATTACAAACAACAGCTTACCACCCTCAATCAAACGGTGCACTTGAAAGAGCTCATAGACCTCTTGTAGAATATTTAAGAACAATTTGTGATGAAAATCCAAGATCTTGGGACCAGTACCTAAGAACAGCAGCTTTTGTGTATAATAATAGTGTTCACGAAGGAACGAAATTTACTCCTATGGACTGTCTCTTTGGGTTTACCGCTGATATACCATCAAATCTAAAGCGAGACCCAGAACCAGTTTATGACAATGAAAATTATTACTTCATTCTAAGACATAAACTCCAAAAAACATACACAATTGCACGAAGAAACCTGATCAATAGTAAAAAGAACTCAAAAATTTATTATGATCAGGGCATAAAAATTAAAACATACCATATTGGAGACAAGGTATTAGTAAAAAATGAAAATAGACAACACAAACTGTCTGAAATATGGAAAGGTCCATACATAATAGTAGGAATACTTAGTCCTACAAATAGTGTAATTCTCATTAAAAAGAAACGAGTTAATATACACAACAACCGTCTTAAACATTACTACGACGAAAGAGAACAATAAATATTATTCTTTCACTCTATATTTTTAAGTATACTCGTAAAAATATATATTTAACATAGGAAATTTATATATCAATAGAATAAAGAATAAATCTGAAATAATTAACCCATTTCAAACAAAATAAAACCACATAGATAATAATTAGTATTTAACAAAAATATTTAGAAACTAGTGAAGATAGTTACCCAAAATTTTTTTAATTTTTTTTAACAGATCGTAAGTATGAGGAATATAATTATCTGTTGGGTAATGACATTACTCATGGCATCTTATAAAAATGTTTTAGTCGGTACAACCGAAACATACAAGACACAAACACTTAATAACACGGGGATAGTTTTCGAAAATATAGGAAAAGCAATGTTATACCATGATACATGGAACATATTGACACAAATAAAAATATCAGACACAGAAAAATATACGTCTATTATCAACCAAGCAGAAAAAACTTGGTCAACAGTTTGTGAATCTTTTAGAAAAAACAGTATTTGTGACAGTCAAACTACAATACTAAATCACATTATTACAACAATCCGCCAACACACAAATATCATAAGAGAGTTATTAACCCCACACCGTTCAAGAAGATCATTGTTCGATGGAATAGGAAATGGACTACATTATTTATTTGGCATCATGGATAACCAAGATGGAAACACATTATATAGTAGGATTGAAGAATTAGGGAACGACGCAAAAGCTTTAAATGAATTACAAAAGAAACAAATTACGGTGATGAAATCATCATTAGAAAATATTCAACAACCCCTTGAAATTTTGGAAAATAATCAGAAGAACATTACAGAAACTATTAATTATTTATTAAAAATTGATAACGCTATTAACCAAAATCAAAAATTGCAAGACATTTTAGCCACCGTTACCTTACAAATTCTAGAAGTTCAAAGAAGACAACAAACTATGTTGGAAGTAGTAAACTCTCTAAATCAAAACCAACTACACCCACTTCTTTTGACCCCCTCAAAATTACTAGAGATATATATAAAAAATTGCCCAAAACCCACAGTAAACGATAGGGAAATGCTTATGAATATGTTAATGAAAGTATTAACGGTAAAAACACACCCTATGAATGGTATATTGGTAATCCGAATAATACTCCCAATTTTCAATCTAGATCCATTTGAACTCCAACAGATTCATCTGTTTCCAATCCATCACCAGAACAAAATATCAACTATCCTGGACATCCAGGAAGATTTCTTGGCAAAGAACACACGAATACAACAATTCGTACCAATGACAAGAAGAGAATATGATATTCTTCAAAAAATAACCTTAGAAATCAATAGTACATGGTACGTGGGACCACTTACCACATCAGTAAGAAAAGGAACACATACGAACGTTTGTTCCATATCCCTTATATTTAATCCATACAATGAAAAGAGCGCATGTAAATGTTTGGTTCAGCCATTTGAACAAAACTATCTGGTTAAACTCACCCAAAAAAATACATGGTTGTATTCTTTTCCCAAATCAACTAGGGTAGAAATACAATGTTCAGGAGAATGGCAGGGCTCAAACTTAAATGGAACAGGAATAATTTCATTAGTTCAACCATGTGTTTTTCAAATTGATAATCAACATATATATTATGAAGACGCTGATCATACCACTTTGACAATTGATCAACCAATAGTCACACTAGCTGAACCATTATTGGATGACTTAAGGATAAACCTATTTAGTAGAAAAGAACTAGACACCAATACAGTATTGATTTTAAAAAATATTGGAGCAAACGACAAAATTAAAGAAAATTCATATGCCATGTCTGACTTGGAAAAACACATACTAGAATTTGATACAAAGCAAAAGGAAAGGGTAAAACACAAAATAACCTCATTAACATCAATATCATTCAGCACTTTAACCATACTGTGCATCCTCGGGATGATACTGAGAAAAATATGTAACAGAAAAAATTTTTTTAAAAAACGCATACCCAAATACGAAAAACCTTTACCTAAAATTTCTAATCCCATAATCCATCAAACCATACACTCTTTACATCCAGAACCTAGACTAGATACAAAACAAGAAGAAGAAATAAAAATAACCTTAAAACCCCCGGTTAAAAACCCACAAATACCAATACCACCACCCTTACCAAAAATAACGCCAAATAACCCCAATGTAGCTAACATATCAACATTACCAACAAATAACATACAAAAATCTTTACGCCGTCCGAGAAGATTACAAATATACTAATAGGTAATATAATTCCTTTACAGATTAACCAAAATATAAAAAAAAAAAAAAAAAAAAAATACCAATAATGCAATCAATCAAAGTAAATAACATCCAAATGCACCACTATCTGTACAACCTCCAAAATAGAAGATCAGAAACCAGATCTGATACCGAACGTACAACGTTAAATTTACAATCCATTGCAAACGACATTTTAGAAAGAAAGGACAATGAAAAAATGAAACAATGGAGCGAACATAATAACATGTTCGAAAAGGAAATATTATTTATTCCCATCGAAATAGTGGGTTTTCATTGGTCATTAATAGTTGTAAACAATAAGCAAAGATCTATAAAATACTACAACACGTTGGGAATATCAGGTCTGGAAGCTATGGCTTCCGTTAAGGAGTTTGTACAGAACGAGTGGCAAAAAAGACATAAGACAAAGAAAACACCAGAATATTATGAAAAAAACGTAGTAGTCCCCAAAAACTTAATGGGATTAGACAAAGGGGAGGTGACGTGTATGGTGGCCCACCAAATAGCCAAAAATAGAGACCTTTTTTCGGCGGGAAAATACATGGAAAAATTCAAGGAAACCTTAAAGATGGAAATAAAAAACTACCCCGAATTAAGGTACATACCACCACCCCAAACGCACCATTAAGCCAAATATAAAAAAAAAAAAAAAAATAGAAGAAGATACCAAAAGAAAAAATAATATAATACAATGAAATAAAAACAAAAAAAAAAATTACTACATAGTTTTGAAAAAAAAAAAAAAAAAAAAAAAAAAAAAAATATCGAAAGAAAAAATAATAATAATAAAAAATTAACAAAAAAAAAAAAAAAAAAAAATTTATTATAAAAAATATATATAAATAAAAGATAGCCCCAAAAACAGAATTAAAAAAAAAAAAAAAAAAAAAAAAATAATAAAAAAAAAAAAAAAAAAAAAAAAGATGGGAGAGAAAGAGCCCCAAACACAATTACAATAAATAAAAATTTAAATAAATAAATAAAAGATGGGAGATAAAGAGCCCCAAACACAATTACAATATAAAAAAAAAAAAAAAAAAAAAATAAATTAATTAATAAATAAAAGAGGGAGATAGAGAGCCCCAAATTCACACTAACACACATACACAAAAAACACCAACACTACACACACATACACTAAAATAAAACAAACAAAATAGGCACCCCACACAGGACTAAAAACTGATGGAAGACAGAACTAACCCACCGGACCAATACTAGTGGAAGATAGGCTAACCCACAGGACTAAAACCAAACAGGAACGCAGCTATTATTTGGATTAAGTTAAGATAAACAAAAAAAAAAATAGAGAAAAAATTATATATATACATAATCAATAGGTATAATACGTTAAAATGTGTTAGAAGTAAAAAAAAAAAAAAAAAAAAAAAAAAATAAATAAATAGATAAAGAATCTGTAAATCATGAAATATTTAGTAATCAATTTTCCACATAATAACAAAGATAATTTTAGAATTCAATAATTGTAAATACTTAAACAATACCATTTTAATACATCAAAAAAAAAAAAAAAAAAAAACATGTAAAATCAAAATACCTATTTAATTTACTTTGCCTACTGTTTAATCACTAAAAATATCCGCTCAATGACCAAAGGAAGCAACCCACTCAGCAATTTTTGTCTCTTCTAAACAAAAAATGCAATTTTCTTAAAGGGGGGAGGTGTCGTGTTAGACATTAATCTATTATGTCTCACACTAACCATAACCCTCCACAATAATTTAATTCATAAATTCAAGGGCACCAAGAGTAATTCGCTTTGTAAACAAAACAAACGAATTACTCAAATTAATTGGGCCAATAATAATTGTAAACACCTGGCCAATGATTCAACTTCAATAATAAGTTGAAGCGACGGCAGGTCGACGATCCGGTGACAAAACATACTGGATCGTCACAATTAAAATAAACGAAAGAAAATTGCTGATGGGTCATATTGGTTATTGAGTGTTGATGGCTCAAATTGCGTCACCAAGAAATTGAGGATGACGCAAAGTAAAGTAGAAGAAATTAAGTAGGTATAATTTTGAAATAGGTTAATAAACAATAAACAAAGAATTGCCCAAAATTGCATTGTATGCAATATTAAGTTTGTAACTGGGTAATTCTTTGTATGTCAATTTAATTAATAATAAAATAAAGTATTACCCAAGATTGCGATGTAAGCAATCTTAGTTTTGTAATTGGGTAATACTTTATATCGTAAACTTTAGTCTTATAAGTATTAGTGTGTAATGTTAAAATTAAATAGTATAAATAATGTAGAATTAGTTAAGAAATAGGACAGTCAACCTTATACACCAATAGAGGAACCTCTGGCCGACTACACAGGGAGAAACAAATATCGATACAAAAATAAATGTAAGAACTAATTCAAACAAAGTAATTAATCTTTTTTATTATTCTTTTTCAGGAAGTGGGCCTTAGTTGCCTCGAACTTAACTGGCCACCAGTGTGCCAAAAAGCTGGACAGTAGGGAAGAATTAGGGAATTAGGGAAATTGTTGAATAAGGGAGAGGAACCCATTTGTCGGGTTCATATCCCCTGCCTTTACGGCAAACCTCTCAATTTTACCTTCGTTACGTATGAAAGATTACGTAACATCGTCATATCTCGTTAACCGAGCGTCTAAACAGGTCAAAACTTGCAAAATTCAAAATTCTCTAAAAACAAAACTACAAGTCCAAAACTTATAGAAAATACATTTTTGTGATCTGTGAGTCGATATCCTTCGCATACAATTCAATTGGAGTTGAAAAATTCATTTTTGAAGAAAATGACATTTCAAAATCTTTAAATCATCATATCTCGTTAACCGAGCGTCTAAACAGGTCAAAACTTGCAAAATTCAAAATTCTCTAAAAACAAAACTACAAGTCCAAAACTTATAGAAAATACATTTTGGTCAAAACTTGCAAAATTCAAAATTCTCTAAAAACAAAACTACAAGTCCAAAACTTATAGAAAATACATTTTTGTGCTCTGTGAGTCGATATCCTTCGCATACAATTCAATTGGAGTTGAAAAATTCATTTTTGAAGAAAATGACATTTCAAAATCTTTAAATCGTCATATCTCGTTAACCGAGCGTCTAAACAGGTCAAAACTTGCAAAATTCAAAATTCTCTAATAACAAAACTACATGTCCAAAACTTATAGAAAATACATTTTTGTGATCTGTGAGTGGATATATTTCGCATACAATTCAATTGGAGTCGAAAAATTCATTTTTGAAGAAAATGACATTTCAAAATCTTTAAATCGTCATATCTCGTTAACCGAGCGTCTAAACAGGTCAAAACTTGCAAAATTCAAAATTCTCTAATAACAAAACTACATGTCCAAAACTTATAGAAAATACATTTTTGTGCTCTGGTGAGTCGATATCCTTCGCATACAATTCAATTGGAGTTGAAAAATTCATTTTTGAAGAAAATGACATTTCAAAATCTTTAAATCGTCATATCTCGTTAACCGAGCGTCTAAACAGGTCAAAACTTGCAAAATTCAAAATTCTCTAAAAACAAAACTACAAGTCCAAAACTTATAGAAAATACATTTTTGTGCTCTGTGAGTCGATATCCTTCGCATACAATTCAATTGGAGTTGAAAAATTCATTTTTGAAGAAAATGACATTTAAAAATCTTTAAATCGTCATATCTCGTTAACCGAGCGTCTAAACAGGTCAAAACTTGCAAAATTCAAAATTCTCTAAAAACAAAACTACAAGTCCAAAACTTATAGAAAATACATTTTTGTGCTCTGTGAGTCGATATCCTTCGCATACAATTCAATTGGAGTTGAAAAATTCATTTTTGAAGAAAATGACATTTCAAAATCTTTAAATCGTCATATCTCGTTAACCGAGCGTCTAAACAGGTCAAAACTTGCAAAATTCAAAATTCTCTAATAACAAAACTACATGTCCAAAACTTATAGAAAATACATTTTTGTGCTCTGTGAGTCGATATCCTTTGCATACAATTCAATTGGAGTTGAAAAATTCATTTTTGAAGAAAATGACATTTCAAAATCTTTAAATCGTCATATCTCGTTAACCGAGCGTCTAAACAGGTCAAAACTTGCAAAATTCAAAATTCTCTAAAAACAAAACTACAAGTCCAAAACTTATAGAAAATACATTTTTGTGATCTGTGAGTCGATATCCTTCGCATACAATTCAATTGGAGTTGAAAAATTCATTTTTGAAGAAAATGACATTTAAAAATCTTTAAATCGTCATATCTCGTTAACCGAGCGTTTAAACAGGTCAAAACTTGCAAAATTCAAAATTCTCTAAAAACAAAACTACAACTCCAAAACTTATAGAAAATACATTTTTGTGCTCTGTGAGTCGATATCCTTCGCATACAATTCAATTGGAGTTGAAAAATTCATTTTTGAAGAAAATGACATTTCAAAATCTTTAAATCGTCATATCTCGTTAACCGAGCGTCTAAACAGGTCAAAACTTGCAAAATTCAAAATTCTCTAATAACAAAACTACATGTCCAAAACTTATAGAAAATACATTTTTGTGCTCTGTGAGTCGATATCCTTCGCATACAATTCAATTGGAGTTGAAAAATTCATTTTTGAAGAAAATGACATTTCAAAATCTTTAAATCGTCATATCTCGTTAACCGAGCGTCTAAACAGGTCAAAACTTGCAAAATTCAAAATTCTCTAAAAACAAAACTACAAGTCCAAAACTTATAGAAAATACATTTTTGTGCTCTGTGAGTCGATATCCTTCGCATACAATTCAATTGGAGTTGAAAAATTCATTTTTGAAGAAAATGACATTTCAAAATCTTTAAATCGTCATATCTCGTTAACCGAGCGTCTAAACAGGTCAAAACTTGCAAAATTCAAAATTCTCTAATAACAAAACTACATGTCCAAAACTTATAGAAAATACATTTTTGTGCTCTGTGAGTCGATATCCTTTGCATACAATTCAATTTGAGTTGAAAAATTCATTTTTGAAGAAAATGACATTTCAAAATCTTTAAATCGTCATATCTCGTTAACCGAGCGTCTAAACAGGTCAAAACTTGCAAAATTCAAAATTCTCTAAAAACAAAACTACAAGTCCAAAACTTATAGAAAATACATTTTTGTGATCTGTGAGTCGATATCCTTCGCATACAATTCAATTGGAGTTGAAAAATTCATTTTTGAAGAAAATGACATTTCAAAATCTTTAAATCGTCATATCTCGTTAACCGAGCGTTTAAACAGGTCAAAACTTGCAAAATTCAAAATTCTCTAAAAACAAAACTACAACTCCAAAACTTATAGAAAATACATTTTTGTGCTCTGTGAGTCGATATCCTTCGCATACAATTCAATTGGAGTTGAAAAATTCATTTTTGAAGAAAATGACATTTCAAAATCTTTAAATCGTCATATCTCGTTAACCGAGCGTCTAAACAGGTCAAAACTTGCAAAATTCAAAATTCTCTAATAACAAAACTACATGTCCAAAACTTATAGAAAATACATTTTTGTGCTCTGTGAGTCGATATCCTTCGCATACAATTCAATTGGAGTTGAAAAATTCATTTTTGAAGAAAATGACATTTCAAAATCTTTAAATCGTCATATCTCGTTAACCGAGCGTCTAAACAGGTCAAAACTTGCAAAATTCAAAATTCTCTAAAAACAAAACTACAAGTCCAAAACTTATAGAAAATACATTTTTGTGCTCTGTGAGTCGATATCCTTTGCATACAATTCAATTGGAGTTGAAAAATTCATTTTTGAAGAAAATGACATTTCAAAATCTTTAAATCGTCATATCTCGTTAACCGAGCGTCTAAACAGGTCAAAACTTGCAAAATTCAAAATTCTCTAAAAACAAAACTACAAGTCCAAAACTTATAGAAAATACATTTTTGTGCTCTGTGAGTCGATATCCTTCGCATACAATTCAATTGGAGTTGAAAAATTCATTTTTTGAAGAAAATGACATTTCAAAATCTTTAAATCGTCATATCTCGTTAACCGAGCGTCTAAACAGGTCAAAACTTGCAAAATTCAAAATTCTCTAATAACAAAACTACATGTCCAAAACTTATAGAAAATACATTTTTGTGCTCTGTGAGTCGATATCCTTCGCATACAATTCAATTGGAGTTGAAAAATTCATTTTTGAAGAAAATGACATTTCAAAATCTTTAAATCGTCATATCTCGTTAACCGAGCGTCTAAACAGGTCAAAACTTGCAAAATTCAAAATTCTCTAAAAACAAAACTACAAGTCCAAAACTTATAGAAAATACATTTTTGTGATCTGTGAGTCGATATCCTTCGCATACAATTCAATTGGAGTTGAAAAATTCATTTTTGAAGAAAATGACATTTCAAAATCTTTAAATCGTCATATCTCGTTAACCGAGCGTTTAAACAGGTCAAAACTTGCAAAATTCAAAATTCTCTAAAAACAAAACTACAAGTCCAAAACTTATAGAAAATACATTTTTGTGCTCTGTGAGTCGATATCCTTCGCATACAATTCAATTGGAGTTGAAAAATTCATTTTTTGAAGAAAATGACATTTCAAAATCTTTAAATCGTCATATCTCGTTAACCGAGCGTCTAAACAGGTCAAAACTTGCAAAATTCAAAATTCTCTAATAACAAAACTACATGTCCAAAACTTATACAAAATACATTTTTGTGCTCTGTGAGTCGATATCCTTCGCATACAATTCAATTGGAGTTGAAAAATTCATTTTTGAAGAAAATGACATTTCAAAATCTTTAAATCGTCATATCTCGTTAACCGAGCGTCTAAACAGGTCAAAACTTGCAAAATTCAAAATTCTCTAAAAACAAAACTACAACTCCAAAACTTATAGAAAATACATTTTTGTGATCTGTGAGTCGATATCCTTCGCATACAATTCAATTGGAGTTGAAAAATTCATTTTTGAAGAAAATGACATTTCAAAATCTTTAAATCGTCATATCTCGTTAACCGAGCGTCTAAACAGGTCAAAACTTGCAAAATTCAAAATTCTCTAATAACAAAACTACATGTCCAAAACTTATAGAAAATACATTTTTGTGCTCTGTGAGTCGATATCCTTCGCATACAATTCAATTGGAGTTGAAAAATTCATTTTTGAAGAAAATGACATTTCAAAATCTTTAAATCGTCATATCTCGTTAACCGAGCGTCTAAACAGGTCAAAACTTGCAAAATTCAAAATTCTCTAAAAACAAAACTACAACTCCAAAACTTATAGAAAATACATTTTTGTGCTCTGTGAGTCGATATCCTTCGCATACAATTCAATTGGAGTTGAAAAATTCATTTTTGAAGAAAATGACATTTCAAAATCTTTAAATCGTCATATCTCGTTAACCGAGCGTTTAAACAGGTCAAAACTTGCAAAATTCAAAATTCTCTAAAAACAAAACTACAACTCCAAAACTTATAGAAAATACATTTTTGTGCTCTGTGAGTCGATATCCTTCGCATACAATTCAATTGGAGTTGAAAAATTCATTTTTGAAGAAAATGACATTTCAAAATCTTTAAATCGTCATATCTCGTTAACCGAGCGTCTAAACAGGTCAAAACTTGCAAAATTCAAAATTCTCTAAAAACAAAACTACATGTCCAAAACTTATAGAAAATACATTTTTGTGCTCTGTGAGTCGATATCCTTCGCATACAATTCAATTGGAGTTGAAAAATTCATTTTTGAAGAAAATGACATTTCAAAATCTTTAAATCGTCATATCTCGTTAACCGAGCGTCTAAACAGGTCAAAACTTGCAAAATTCAAAATTCTCTAAAAACAAAACTCAAGTCCAAAACTTATAGAAAATACATTTTTGTGCTCTGTGAGTCGATATCCTTCGCATACAATTCAATTGGAGTTGAAAAATTCATTTTTGAAGAAAATGACATTTCAAAATCTTTAAATCGTCATATCTCGTTAACCGAGCGTCTAAACAGGTCAAAACTTGCAAAATTCAAAATTCTCTAAAAACAAAACTACATGTCCAAAACTTATAGAAAATACATTTTTGTGCTCTGTGAGTCGATATCCTTTGCATACAATTCAATTGGAGTTGAAAAATTCATTTTTGAAGAAAATGACATTTCAAAATCTTTAAATCGTCATATCTCGTTAACCGAGCGTCTAAACAGGTCAAAACTTGCAAAATTCAAAATTCTATAAAAACAAAACTACAACTCCAAAACTTATAGAAAATACATTTTTGTGCTCTGTGAGTCGATATCCTTCGCATACAATTCAATTGGAGTTGAAAAATTCATTTTTGAAGAAAATGACATTTCAAAATCTTTAAATCGTCATATCTCGTTAACCGAGCGTCTAAACAGGTCAAAACTTGCAAAATTCAAAATTCTCTAAAAACAAAACTACAAGTCCAAAACTTATAGAAAATACATTTTTGTGCTCTGTGAGTCGATATCCTTCGCATACAATTCAATTGGAGTTGAAAAATTCATTTTTGAAGAAAATGACATTTCAAAATCTTTAAATCGTCATATCTCGTTAACCGAGCGTTTAAACAGGTCAAAACTTGCAAAATTAAAAAATTCTCTAAAAACAAAACTACAACTCCAAAACTTATAGAAAATACATTTTTGTGCTCTGTGAGTCGATATCCTTCGCATACAATTCAATTGGAGTTGAAAAATTCATTTTTGAAGAAAATGACATTTCAAAATCTTTAAATCGTCATATCTCGTTAACCGAGCGTCTAAACAGGTCAAAACTTGCAAAATTCAAAATTCTCTAATAACAAAACTACATGTCCAAAACTTATAGAAAATACATTTTTGTGCTCTGTGAGTCGATATCCTTCGCATACAATTCAATTGGAGTTGAAAAATTCATTTTTGAAGAAAATGACATTTCAAAATCTTTAAATCGTCATATCTCGTTAACCGAGCGTCTAAACAGGTCAAAACTTGCAAAATTCAAAATTCTCTAAAAACAAAACTACAAGTCCAAAACTTATAGAAAATACATTTTTGTGCTCTGTGAGTCGATATCCTTCGCATACAATTCAATTGGAGTTGAAAAATTCATTTTTGAAGAAAATGACATTTCAAAATCTTTAAATCGTCATATCTCGTTAACCGAGCGTTAAAACAGGTCAAAACTTGCAAAATTCAAAATTCTCTAAAAACAAAACTACAACTCCAAAACTTATAGAAAATACATTTTTGTGCTCTGTGAGTCGATATCCTTCGCATACAATTCAATTGGAGTTGAAAAATTCATTTTTGAAGAAAATGACATTTCAAAATCTTTAAATCGTCATATCTCGTTAACCGAGCGTCTAAACAGGTCAAAACTTGCAAAATTCAAAATTCTCTAAAAACAAAACTACAAGTCCAAAACTTATAGAAAATACATTTTTGTGATCTGTGAGTCGATATCCTTCGCATACAATTCAATTGGAGTTGAAAAATTCATTTTTGAAGAAAATGACATTTCAAAATCTTTAAATCGTCATATCTCGTTAACCGAGCGTTTAAACAGGTCAAAACTTGCAAAATTCAAAATTCTCTAAAAACAAAACTACAACTCCAAAACTTATAGAAAATACATTTTTGTGCTCTGTGAGTCGATATCCTTCGCATACAATTCAATTGGAGTTGAAAAATTCATTTTTGAAGAAAATGACATTTCAAAATCTTTAAATCGTCATATCTCGTTAACCGAGCGTCTAAACAGGTCAAAACTTGCAAAATTCAAAATTCTCTAATAACAAAACTACATGTCCAAAACTTATAGAAAATACATTTTTGTGCTCTGTGAGTCGATATCCTTCGCATACAATTCAATTGGAGTTGAAAAATTCATTTTTGAAGAAAATGACATTTCAAAATCTTTAAATCGTCATATCTCGTTAACCGAGCGTCTAAACAGGTCAAAACTTGCAAAATTCAAAATTCTCTAAAAACAAAACTACAACTCCAAAACTTATAGAAAATACATTTTTGTGATCTGTGAGTCGATATCCTTCGCATACAATTCAATTGGAGTTGAAAAATTCATTTTTGAAGAAAATGACATTTCAAAATCTTTAAATCGTCATATCTCGTTAACCGAGCGTCTAAACAGGT
This sequence comes from Episyrphus balteatus, assembly GCF_945859705.1. NCBI lineage: Eukaryota > Metazoa > Arthropoda > Insecta > Diptera > Syrphidae > Episyrphus > Episyrphus balteatus. The sequence continues at coordinate 38,882,211 of NC_079135.1, forward strand.
CAAAACTTGCAAAATTCAAAATTCTCTAATAACAAAACTACATGTCCAAAACTTATAGAAAATACATTTTTGTGCTCTGTGAGTCGATATCCTTCGCATACAATTCAATTGGAGTTGAAAAATTCATTTTTGAAGAAAATGACATTTCAAAATCTTTAAATCGTCATATCTCGTTAACCGAGCGTCTAAACAGGTCAAAACTTGCAAAATTCAAAATTCTCTAAAAACAAAACTACAACTCCAAAACTTATAGAAAATACATTTTTGTGCTCTGTGAGTCGATATCCTTCGCATACAATTCAATTGGAGTTGAAAAATTCATTTTTGAAGAAAATGACATTTCAAAATCTTTAAATCGTCATATCTCGTTAACCGAGCGTTTAAACAGGTCAAAACTTGCAAAATTCAAAATTCTCTAAAAACAAAACTACAACTCCAAAACTTATAGAAAATACATTTTTGTGCTCTGTGAGTCGATATCCTTCGCATACAATTCAATTGGAGTTGAAAAATTCATTTTTGAAGAAAATGACATTTCAAAATCTTTAAATCGTCATATCTCGTTAACCGAGCGTCTAAACAGGTCAAAACTTGCAAAATTCAAAATTCTCTAAAAACAAAACTCAAGTCCAAAACTTATAGAAAATACATTTTTGTGCTCTGTGAGTCGATATCCTTCGCATACAATTCAATTGGAGTTGAAAAATTCATTTTTGAAGAAAATGACATTTCAAAATCTTTAAATCGTCATATCTCGTTAACCGAGCGTCTAAACAGGTCAAAACTTGCAAAATTCAAAATTCTCTAAAAACAAAACTACATGTCCAAAACTTATAGAAAATACATTTTTGTGCTCTGTGAGTCGATATCCTTTGCATACAATTCAATTGGAGTTGAAAAATTCATTTTTGAAGAAAATGACATTTCAAAATCTTTAAATCGTCATATCTCGTTAACCGAGCGTCTAAACAGGTCAAAACTTGCAAAATTCAAAATTCTCTAAAAACAAAACTACAACTCCAAAACTTATAGAAAATACATTTTTGTGCTCTGTGAGTCGATATCCTTCGCATACAATTCAATTGGAGTTGAAAAATTCATTTTTGAAGAAAATGACATTTCAAAATCTTTAAATCGTCATATCTCGTTAACCGAGCGTCTAAACAGGTCAAAACTTGCAAAATTAAAAATTCTCTAAAAACAAAACTACAAGTCCAAAACTTATAGAAAATACATTTTTGTGCTCTGTGAGTCGATATCCTTCGCATACAATTCAATTGGAGTTGAAAAATTCATTTTTGAAGAAAATGACATTTCAAAATCTTTAAATCGTCATATCTCGTTAACCGAGCGTTTAAACAGGTCAAAACTTGCAAAATTAAAAAATTCTCTAAAAACAAAACTACAACTCCAAAACTTATAGAAAATACATTTTTGTGCTCTGTGAGTCGATATCCTTCGCATACAATTCAATTGGAGTTGAAAAATTCATTTTTGAAGAAAATGACATTTCAAAATCTTTAAATCGTCATATCTCGTTAACCGAGCGTCTAAACAGGTCAAAACTTGCAAAATTCAAAATTCTCTAAAAACAAAACTACAAGTCCAAAACTTATAGAAAATACATTTTTGTGCTCTGTGAGTCGATATCCTTCGCATACAATTCAATTGGAGTTGAAAAATTCATTTTTGAAGAAAATGACATTTCAAAATCTTTAAATCGTCATATCTCGTTAACCGAGCGTTTAAACAGGTCAAAACTTGCAAAATTAAAAAATTCTCTAAAAACAAAACTACAACTCCAAAACTTATAGAAAATACATTTTTGTGCTCTGTGAGTCGATATCCTTCGCATACAATTCAATTGGAGTTGAAAAATTCATTTTTGAAGAAAATGACATTTCAAAATCTTTAAATCGTCATATCTCGTTAACCGAGCGTCTAAACAGGTCAAAACTTGCAAAATTCAAAATTCTCTAATAACAAAACTACATGTCCAAAACTTATAGAAAATACATTTTTGTGCTCTGTGAGTCGATATCCTTTGCATACAATTCAATTGGAGTTGAAAAATTCATTTTTGAAGAAAATGACATTTCAAAATCTTTAAATCGTCATATCTCGTTAACCGAGCGTCTAAACAGGTCAAAACTTGCAAAATTCAAAATTCTCTAAAAACAAAACTACAAGTCCAAAACTTATAGAAAATACATTTTTGTGATCTGTGAGTCGATATCCTTCGCATACAATTCAATTGGAGTTGAAAAATTCATTTTTGAAGAAAATGACATTTCAAAATCTTTAAATCGTCATATCTCGTTAACCGAGCGTCTAAACAGGTCAAAACTTGCAAAATTCAAAATTCTCTAATAACAAAACTACATGTCCAAAACTTATAGAAAATACATTTTTGTGCTCTGTGAGTCGATATCCTTCGCATACAATTCAATTGGAGTTGAAAAATTCATTTTTGAAGAAAATGACATTTCAAAATCTTTAAATCGTCATATCTCGTTAACCGAGCGTCTAAACAGGTCAAAACTTGCAAAATTCAAAATTCTCTAAAAACAAAACTACAACTCCAAAACTTATAGAAAATACATTTTTGTGCTCTGTGAGTCGATATCCTTCGCATACAATTCAATTGGAGTTGAAAAATTCATTTTTGAAGAAAATGACATTTCAAAATCTTTAAATCGTCATATCTCGTTAACCGAGCGTCTAAACAGGTCAAAACTTGCAAAATTCAAAATTCTCTAAAAACAAAACTACAAGTCCAAAACTTATAGAAAATACATTTTTGTGCTCTGTGAGTCGATATCCTTCGCATACAATTCAATTGGAGTTGAAAAATTCATTTTTGAAGAAAATGACATTTCAAAATCTTTAAATCGTCATATCTCGTTAACCGAGCGTCTAAACAGGTCAAAACTTGCAAAATTCAAAATTCTCTAAAAACAAAACTACAAGTCCAAAACTTATAGAAAATACATTTTTGTGATCTGTGAGTCGATATCCTTCGCATACAATTCAATTGGAGTTGAAAATTCATTTTTGAAGAAAATGACATTTCAAAATCTTTAAATCGTCATATCTCGTTAACCGAGCGTCTAAACAGGTCAAAACTTGCAAAATTCAAAATTCTCTAAAAACAAAACTACAAGTCCAAAACTTATAGAAAATACATTTTTGTGCTCTGTGAGTCGATATCCTTCGCATACAATTCAATTGGAGTTGAAAAATTCATTTTTGAAGAAAATGACATTTCAAAATCTTTAAATCGTCATATCTCGTTAACCGAGCGTCTAAACAGGTCAAAACTTGCAAAATTCAAAATTCTCTAAAAACAAAACTACAAGTCCAAAACTTATAGAAAATACATTTTTGTGCTCTGTGAGTCGATATCCTTCGCATACAATTCAATTGGAGTTGAAAAATTCATTTTTGAAGAAAATGACATTTCAAAATCTTTAAATCGTCATATCTCGTTAACCGAGCGTCTAAACAGGTCAAAACTTGCAAAATTCAAAATTCTCTAAAAACAAAACTACAAGTCCAAAACTTATAGAAAATACATTTTTGTGATCTGTGAGTCGATATCCTTCGCATACAATTCAATTGGAGTTGAAAAATTCATTTTTGAAGAAAATGACATTTCAAAATCTTTAAATCGTCATATCTCGTTAACCGAGCGTCTAAACAGGTCAAAACTTGCAAAATTCAAAATTCTCTAATAACAAAACTACATGTCCAAAACTTATAGAAAATACATTTTTGTGCTCTGTGAGTCGATATCCTTTGCATACAATTCAATTGGAGTTGAAAAATTAATTTTTGAAGAAAATGACATTTCAAAATCTTTAAATCGTCATATCTCGTTAACCGAGCGTCTAAACAGGTCAAAACTTGCAGAATTCAAAATTCTCTAATAAAACTACATGTCCAAAACTTATAGAAAATACATTTTTGTGCTCTGTGAGTCGATATCCTTCGCATACAATTCAATTGGAGTTGAAAAATTCATTTTTGAAGAAAATGACATTTCAAAATCTTTAAATCGTCATATCTCGTTAACCGAGCGTCTAAACAGGTCAAAACTTGCAAAATTCAAAATTCTCTAAAAACAAAACTACAAGTCCAAAACTTATAGAAAATACATTTTTGTGCTCTGTGAGTCGATATCCTTCGCATACAATTCAATTGGAGTTGAAAAATTCATTTTTGAAGAAAATGACATTTCAAAATCTTTAAATCGTCATATCTCGTTAACCGAGCGTCTAAACAGGTCAAAACTTGCAAAATTCAAAATTCTCTAAAAACAAAACTACAAGTCCAAAACTTATAGAAAATACATTTTTGTGCTCTGTGAGTCGATATCCTTCGCATACAATTCAATTGGAGTTGAAAAATTCATTTTTGAAGAAAATGACATTTCAAAATCTTTAAATCGTCATATCTCGTTAACCGAGCGTCTAAACAGGTCAAAACTTGCAAAATTCAAAATTCTCTAAAAACAAAACTACAAGTCCAAAACTTATAGAAAATACATTTTTGTGATCTGTGAGTCGATATCCTTCGCATACAATTCAATTGGAGTTGAAAAATTCATTTTTGAAGAAAATGACATTTCAAAATCTTTAAATCGTCATATCTCGTTAACCGAGCGTCTAAACAGGTCAAAACTTGCAAAATTCAAAATTCTCTAATAACAAAACTACATGTCCAAAACTTATAGAAAATACATTTTTGTGCTCTGTGAGTCGATATCCTTTGCATACAATTCAATTGGAGTTGAAAAATTAATTTTTGAAGAAAATGACATTTCAAAATCTTTAAATCGTCATATCTCGTTAACCGAGCGTCTAAACAGGTCAAAACTTGCAGAATTCAAAATTCTCTAATAAAACTACATGTCCAAAACTTATAGAAAATACATTTTTGTGCTCTGTGAGTCGATATCCTTCGCATACAATTCAATTGGAGTTGAAAAATTCATTTTTGAAGAAAATGACATTTCAAAATCTTTAAATCGTCATATCTCGTTAACCGAGCGTCTAAACAGGTCAAAACTTGCAAAATTCAAAATTCTCTAAAAACAAAACTACAAGTCCAAAACTTATAGAAAATACATTTTTGTGCTCTGTGAGTCGATATCCTTCGCATACAATTCAATTGGAGTTGAAAAATTCATTTTTGAAGAAAATGACATTTCAAAATCTTTAAATCGTCATATCTCGTTAACCGAGCGTCTAAACAGGTCAAAACTTGCAAAATTCAAAATTCTCTAAAAACAAAACTACAAGTCCAAAACTTATAGAAAATAAATTTTTGTGCTCTGTGAGTCGATATCCTTCGCATACAATTCAATTGGAGTTGAAAAATTCATTTTTGAAGAAAATGACATTTCAAAATCTTTAAATCGTCATATCTCGTTAACCGAGCGTCTAAACAGGTCAAAACTTGCAAAATTCAAAATTCTCTAATAACAAAACTACATGTCCAAAACTTATAGAAAATACATTTTTGTGCTCTGTGAGTCGATATCCTTTGCATACAATTCAATTGGAGTTGAAAAATTAATTTTTGAAGAAAATGACATCTCATAGTTCATAGTTCTTTTATTGTATAATTATACTCAGTAAGATACAAAATCTTATAAATTAGAGCAAAATACAATTCAATTGGAGTTGAAAAATTCATTTTTGAAGAAAATGACATTTCAAAATCTTTAAATCGTCATATCTCGTTAACCGAGCGTCTAAACAGGTCAAAACTTGCAAAATTCAAAATTCTCTAAAAACAAAACTACAAGTCCAAAACTTATAGAAAATACATTTTTGTGCTCTGTGAGTCGATATCCTTCGCATACAATTCAATTGGAGTTGAAAAATTCATTTTTGAAGAAAATGACATTTCAAAATCTTTAAATCGTCATATCTCGTTAACCGAGCGTCTAAACAGGTCAAAACTTGCAAAATTCAAAATTCTCTAATAACAAAACTACATGTCCAAAACTTATAGAAAATACATTTTTGTGCTCTGTGAGTCGATATCCTTCGCATACAATTCAATTGGAGTTGAAAAATTCATTTTTGAAGAAAATGACATCTCATAGTTCATAGTTCTTTTATTGTATAATTATACTCAGTAAGATACAAAATCTTATAAATTAGAGCAAAATACAATTCAATTGGAGTTGAAAAATTCATTTTTGAAGAAAATGACATTTCAAAATCTTTAAATCGTCATATCTCGTTAACCGAGCGTCTAAACAGGTCAAAACTTGCAAAATTCAAAATTCTCTAATAACAAAACTACATGTCCAAAACTTATAGAAAATACATTTTTGTGCTCTGTGAGTGGATATCCTTCGCATACAATTCAATTGGAGTTGAAAAATTCATTTTTGAAGAAAATGACATTTCAAAATCTTTAAATCGTCATATCTCGTTAACCGAGCGTCTAAACAGGTCAAAACTTGCAAAATTCAAAATTCTCTAATAACAAAACTACAAGTCCAAAACTTATAGAAAATACATTTTTGTGATCTGTGAGTCGATATCCTTCGCATACAATTCAATTGGAGTTGAAAAATTCATTTTTGAAGAAAATGACATTTCAAAATCTTTAAATCGTCATATCTCGTTAACCGAGCGTCTAAACAGGTCAAAACTTGCAAAATTCAAAATTCTCTAAAAACAAAACTACAAGTCCAAAACTTATAGAAAATACATTTTTGTGCTCTGTGAGTCGATATCCTTCGCATACAATTCAATTGGAGTTGAAAAATTCATTTTTGAAGAAAATGACATTTCAAAATCTTTAAATCGTCATATCTCGTTAACCGAGCGTCTAAACAGGTCAAAACTTGCAAAATTCAAAATTCTCTAAAAACAAAACTACAAGTCCAAAACTTATAGAAAATACATTTTTGTGCTCTGTGAGTCGATATCCTTCGCATACAATTCAATTGGAGTTGAAAAATTCATTTTTGAAGAAAATGACATTTCAAAATCTTTAAATCGTCATATCTCGTTAACCGAGCGTCTAAACAGGTCAAAACTTGCAAAATTCAAAATTCTCTAAAAACAAAACTACAAGTCCAAAACTTATAGAAAATACATTTTTGTGCTCTGTGAGTCGATATCCTTCGCATACAATTCAATTGGAGTTGAAAAATTCATTTTTGAAGAAAATGACATTTCAAAATCTTTAAATCGTCATATCTCGTTAACCGAGCGTCTAAACAGGTCAAAACTTGCAAAATTCAAAATTCTCTAAAAACAAAACTACAAGTCCAAAACTTATAGAAAATACATTTTTGTGATCTGTGAGTCGATATCCTTCGCATACAATTCAATTGGAGTTGAAAAATTTATTTTTGAAGAAAATGACATTTCAAAATCTTTAAATCGTCATATCTCGTTAACCGAGCGTTTAAACAGGTCAAAACTTGCAAAATTCAAAATTCTCTAAAAACAAAACTACAACTCCAAAACTTATAGAAAATACATTTTTGTGCTCTGTGAGTCGATATCCTTCGCATACAATTCAATTGGAGTTGAAAAATTCATTTTTGAAGAAAATGACATTTCAAAATCTTTAAATCGTCATATCTCGTTAACCGAGCGTCTAAACAGGTCAAAACTTGCAAAATTCAAAATTCTCTAATAACAAAACTACATGTCCAAAACTTATAGAAAATACATTTTTGTGCTCTGTGAGTCGATATCCTTCGCATACAATTCAATTGGAGTTGAAAAATTCATTTTTGAAGAAAATGACATTTCAAAATCTTTAAATCGTCATATCTCGTTAACCGAGAGTCTAAACAGGTCAAAGCTTGCAAAATTCAAAATTCTCTAAAAACAAAACTACAAGTCCAAAACTTATAGAAAATACATTTTTGTGATCTGTGAGTCGATATCCTTCGCATACAATTCAATTGGAGTTGAAAAATTCATTTTTGAAGAAAATGACATTTCAAAATCTTTAAATCGTCATATCTCGTTAACCGAGCGTCTAAACAGGTCAAAACTTGCAAAATTCAAAATTCTCTAAAAACAAAACTACAAGTCCAAAACTTATAGAAAATACATTTTTGTGATCTGTGAGTCGATATCCTTCGCATACAATTCAATTGGAGTTGAAAAATTTATTTTTGAAGAAAATGACATTTCAAAATCTTTAAATCGTCATATCTCGTTAACCGAGCGTTTAAACAGGTCAAAACTTGCAAAATTCAAAATTCTCTAAAAACAAAACTACAACTCCAAAACTTATAGAAAATACATTTTTGTGCTCTGTGAGTCGATATCCTTCGCATACAATTCAATTGGAGTTGAAAAATTCATTTTTGAAGAAAATGACATTTCAAAATCTTTAAATCGTCATATCTCGTTAACCGAGCGTCTAAACAGGTCAAAACTTGCAAAATTCAAAATTCTCTAATAACAAAACTACATGTCCAAAACTTATAGAAAATACATTTTTGTGCTCTGTGAGTCGATATCCTTCGCATACAATTCAATTGGAGTTGAAAAATTCATTTTTGAAGAAAATGACATTTCAAAATCTTTAAATCGTCATATCTCGTTAACCGAGCGTCTAAACAGGTCAAAACTTGCAAAATTCAAAATTCTCTAAAAACAAAACTACAAGTCCAAACCTTATAGAAAATACATTTTTGTGATCTGTGAGTCGATATCCTTCGCATACAATTCAATTGGAGTTGAAAAATTCATTTTTGAAGAAAATGACATTTCAAAATCTTTAAATCGTCATATCTCGTTAACCGAGCGTCTAAACAGGTCAAAACTTGCAAAATTCAAAATTCTCTAAAAACAAAACTACATGTCCAAAACTTATAGAAAATACATTTTTGTGCTCTGTGAGTCGATATCCTTCGCATACAATTCAATTGGAGTTGAAAAATTCATTTTTGAAGAAAATGACATTTCAAAATCTTTAAATCGTCATATCTCGTTAACCGAGCGTCTAAACAGGTCAAAACTTGCAAAATTCAAAATTCTCTAAAAACAAAACTACATGTCCAAAACTTATAGAAAATACATTTTTGTGCTCTGTGAGTCGATATCCTTCGCATACAATTCAATTGGAGTTGAAAAATTCATTTTTGAAGAAAATGACATTTCAAAATCTTTAAATCGTCATATCTCGTTAACCGAGCGTTTAAACAGGTCAAAACTTGCAAAATTCAAAATTCTCTAAAAACAAAACTACAAGTCCAAAACTTATAGAAAATACATTTTTGTGCTCTGTGAGTCGATATCCTTCGCATACAATTCAATTGGAGTTGAAAAATTCATTTTTGAAGAAAATGACATTTCAAAATCTTTAAATCGTCATATCTCGTTAACCGAGCGTCTAAACAGGTCAAAACTTGCAAAATTCAAAATTCTCTAAAAACAAAACTACAAGTCCAAACCTTATAGAAAATACATTTTTGTGATCTGTGAGTCGATATCCTTCGCATACAATTCAATTGGAGTTGAAAAATTCATTTTTGAAGAAAATGACATTTCAAAATCTTTAAATCGTCATATCTCGTTAACCGAGCGTCTAAACAGGTCAAAACTTGCAAAATTCAAAATTCTCTAAAAACAAAACTACATGTCCAAAACTTATAGAAAATACATTTTTGTGCTCTGTGAGTCGATATCCTTCGCATACAATTCAATTGGAGTTGAAAAATACATTTTTGAAGAAAATGACATTTCAAAATCTTTAAATCGTCATATCTCGTTAACCGAGCGTCTAAACAGGTCAAAACTTGCAAAATTCAAAATTCTCTAAAACCAAAACTACAAGTCCAAAACTTATAGAAAATACATTTTTGTGCTCTGTGAGTCGATATCCTTTGCATACAATTCAATTGGAGTTGAAAAATTCATTTTTGAAGAAAATGACATTTCAAAATCTTTAAATCGTCATATCTCGTTAACCGAGCGTCTAAACAGGTCAAAACTTGCAAAATTCAAAATTCTCTAAAAACAAAACTACAAGTCCAAACCTTATAGAAAATACATTTTTGTGATCTGTGAGTCGATATCCTTCGCATACAATTCAATTGGAGTTGAAAAATTCATTTTTGAAGAAAATGACATTTCAAAATCTTTAAATCGTCATATCTCGTTAACCGAGCGTCTAAACAGGTCAAAACTTGCAAAATTCAAAATTCTCTAAAAACAAAACTACATGTCCAAAACTTATAGAAAATACATTTTTGTGCTCTGTGAGTCGATATCCTTCGCATACAATTCAATTGGAGTTGAAAAATTCATTTTTGAAGAAAATGACATTTCAAAATCTTTAAATCGTCATATCTCGTTAACCGAGCGTCTAAACAGGTCAAAACTTGCAAAATTCAAAATTCTCTAAAAACAAAACTACATGTCCAAAACTTATAGAAAATACATTTTTGTGCTCTGTGAGTCGATATCCTTCGCATACAATTCAATTGGAGTTGAAAAATTCACGTTTGAAGAAAATAACATTTGAAAATCTTTAAATCGTCATATCTCGTTAACCGAGCGTCTAAACAGGTCAAAACTTGCAAAATTCAAAATTCTCTAAAAACAAAACTACAAGTCCAAAACTTATAGAAAATACATTTTTGTGCTCTGTGAGTCGATATCCTTCGCATACAATTCAATTGGAGTTGACATTTCAAAATCTTTAAATCGTCATATCTCGTTAACCGAGCGTTTAAACAGGTCAAAACTTGCAAAATTCAAAATTCTTTAAAAACAAAACTACAAGTCCAAAACTTATAGAAAATACATTTTTGTGCTCTGTGAGTCGATATAATTCGCATACAATTCAATTGGAGTTGAAAAATTAATTTTTGAAGAAAATGACATTTAAAAATCTTTAAATCGTCATATCTCGTTAACCGAGCGTCTAAACAGGTCAAAACTTGCAAAATTCAAAATTCTCTAAAAACAAAACTACAAGTCCAAAACTTATAGAAAATACATTTTTGTGCTCTGTGAGTCGATATCCTTCGCATACAATTCAATTGGAGTTGAAAAATTCATTTTTGAAGAAAATGACATTTCAAAATCTTTAAATCGTCATATCTCGTTAACCGAGCGTTTAAACAGGTCAAAACTTGCAAAATTCAAAATTCTCTAAAAACAAAACTACAAGTCCAAAACTTATAGAAAATACATTTTTGTGCTCTGTGAGTCGATATCCTTCGCATACAATTCAATTGGAGTTGAAAAATTCATTTTTGAAGAAAATGACATTTCAAAATCTTTAAATCGTCATATCTCGTTAACCGAGCGTTTAAACAGGTCAAAACTTGCAAAATTCAAAATTCTCTAATAACAAAACTACATGTCCAAAACTTATAGAAAATACATTTTTGTGCTCTGTGAGTCGATATCCTTTGCATACAATTCTATTGGAGTTTGAAAAATTAATTTTTGAAGAAAATGACATTTCAAAATCTTTAAATCGTCATATCTCGTTAACCGAGCGTCTAAACAGGTCAAAACTTGCAAAATTCTAAATTCTCTAATAACAAAACTACATGTCCAAAACTTATAGAAAATACATTTTTGTGCTCTGTGAGTCGATATCCTTCGCATACAATTCAATTGGAGTTGAAAAATTCATTTTTGAAGAAAATGACATTTCAAAATCTTTAAATCGTCATATCTCGTTAACCGAGCGTCTAAACAGGTCAAAACTTGCAAAATTCAAAATTCTCTAAAAACAAAACTACAAGTCCAAAACTTATAGAAAATACATTTTTGTGCTCTGTGAGTCGATATCCTTCGCATACAATTCAATTGGAGTTGAAAAATTAATTTTTGAAGAAAATGACATTTCAAAATCTTTAAATCGTCATATCTCGTTAACCGAGCGTCTAAACAGGTCAAAACTTGCAAAATTCTCTAAAAACAAAACTACAAGTCCAAAACTTATAGAAAATACATTTTTGTGCTCTGTGAGTCGATATCCTTCGCATACAATTCAATTGGAGTTGAAAATTTCATTTTTGAAGAAAATGACATTTCAAAATCTTTAAATCGTCATATCTCGTTAACCGAGCGTCTAAACAGGTCAAAACTTGCAAAATTCAAAATTCTCTAAAAACAAAACTACAAGTCCAAAACTTATAGAAAATACATTTTTGTGCTCTGTGAGTCGATATAATTCGCATACAATTCAATTGGAGTTGAAAAATTCATTTTTGAAGAAAATGACATTTAAAAATCTTTAAATCGTCATATCTCGTTAACCGAGCGTCTAAACAGGTCAAAACTTGCAAAATTCAAAATTCTCTAAAAACAAAACTACAAGTCCAAAACTTATAGAAAATACATTTTTGTGCTCTGTGAGTCGATATCCTTCGCATACAATTCAATTGAAGTTAAAAAATTCATTTTTGAAGAAAATGACATTTCAAAATCTTTAAATCGTCATATCTCGTTAACCGAGCGTCTAAACAGGTCAAAACTTGCAAAATTCAAAATTCTCTAAAACCAAAACTACAAGTCCAAAACTTATAGAAAATACATTTTTGTGCTCTGTGAGTCGATATCCTTTGCATACAATTTAATTGGAGTTGAAAAATTCATTTTTGAAGAAAATGACATTTCAAAATCTTTAAATCGTCATATCTCGTTAACCGAGCGTCTAAACAGGTCAAAACTTGCAAAATTCAAAATTCTCTAAAACCAAAACTACAAGTCCAAAACTTATAGAAAATACATTTTTGTGCTCTGTGAGTCGATATCCTTTGCATACAATTCAATTGGAGTTGAAAAATTAATTTTTGAAGAAAATGACATTTCAAAATCTTTAAATCGTCATATCTCGTTAACCGAGCGTCTAAACAGGTCAAAACTTGCAAAATTCAAAATTCTCTAAAAACAAAACTACAAGTCCAAAACTTATAGAAAATACATTTTTGTGATCTGTGAGTCGATATCCTTTGCATACAATTCAATTGGAGTTGAAAAATTCATTTTTGAAAAAATGACATTTCAAAATCTTTAAATCGTCATATCTCGTTAACCGAGCGTTTAAACAGGTCAAAACTTGCAAAATTCAAAATTCTCTAAAAACAAAACTACAACTCCAAAACTTATAGAAAATACATTTTTGAAGAAAATGACATTTCAAAATCTTTAAATCGTCATATCTCGTTAACCGAGCGTCTAAACAGGTCAAAACTTGCAAAATTCAAAATTCTCTAAAACCAAAACTACAAGTCCAAAACTTATAGAAAATACATTTTTGTGCTCTGTGAGTCGATATCCTTTGCATACAATTCAATTGGAGTTGAAAAATTAATTTTTGAAGAAAATGACATTTCAAAATCTTTAAATCGTCATATCTCGTTAACCGAGCGTCTAAACAGGTCAAAACTTGCAAAATTCAAAATTCTCTAAAAACAAAACTACAAGTCCAAAACTTATAGAAAATACATTTTTGTGATCTGTGAGTCGATATCCTTCGCATACAATTCAATTGGAGTTGAAAAATTCATTTTTGAAAAAATGACATTTCAAAATCTTTAAATCGTCATATCTCGTTAACCGAGCGTTTAAACAGGTCAAAACTTGCAAAATTCAAAATTCTCTAAAAACAAAACTACAACTCCAAAACTTATAGAAAATACATTTTTGTGCTCTGTGAGTCGATATCCTTCGCATACAATTCAATTGGAGTTGAAAAATTCATTTTTGAAGAAAATGACATTTCAAAATCTTTAAATCGTCATATCTCGTTAACCGAGCGTCTAAACAGGTCAAAACTTGCAAAATTCTAAATTCTCTAATAACAAAACTACATGTCCAAAACTTATAGAAAATACATTTTTGTGCTCTGTGAGTCGATATCCTTCGCATACAATTCAATTGGAGTTGAAAAATTCATTTTTGAAGAAAATGACATTTCAAAATCTTTAAATCGTCATATCTCGTTAACCGAGCGTCTAAACAGGTCAAAACTTGCAAAATTCAAAATTCTCTAAAAACAAAACTACAAGTCCAAAACTTATAGAAAATACATTTTTGTGCTCTGTGAGTCGATATCCTTCGCATACAATTCAATTGGAGTTGAAAAATTCATTTTTGAAGAAAATGACATTTCAAAATCTTTAAATCGTCATATCTCGTTAACCGAGCGTCTAAACAGGTCAAAACTTGCAAAATTCTCTAAAAACAAAACTACAAGTCCAAAACTTATAGAAAATACATTTTTGTGCTCTGTGAGTCGATATCCTTCGCATACAATTCAATTGGAATTGAAAAATTCATTTTTGAAGAAAATGACATTTCAAAATCTTTAAATCGTCATATCTCGTTAACCGAGCGTCTAAACAGGTCAAAACTTGCAAAATTCAAAATTCTCTAAAAACAAAACTACAAGTCCAAAACTTATAGAAAATACATTTTTGTGCTCTGTGAGTCGATATAATTCGCATACAATTCAATTGGAGTTGAAAAATTCATTTTTGAAGAAAATGACATTTAAAAATCTTTAAATCGTCATATCTCGTTAACCGAGCGTCTAAACAGGTCAAAACTTGCAAAATTCAAAATTCTCTAAAAACAAAACTACAAGTCCAAAACTTATAGAAAATACATTTTTGTGCTCTGTGAGTCGATATCCTTCGCATACAATAATTCAATTGAAGTTAAAAAATTCATTTTTGAAGAAAATGACATTTCAAAATCTTTAAATCGTCATATCTCGTTAACCGAGCGTCTAAACAGGTCAAAACTTGCAAAATTCAAAATTCTCTAAAACCAAAACTACAAGTCCAAAACTTATAGAAAATACATTTTTGTGCTCTGTGAGTCGATATCCTTTGCATACAATTCAATTGGAGTTGAAAAATTAATTTTTGAAGAAAATGACATTTCAAAATCTTTAAATCGTCATATCTCGTTAACCGAGCGTCTAAACAGGTCAAAACTTGCAAAATTCAAAATTCTCTAAAAACAAAACTACAAGTCCAAAACTTATAGAAAATACATTTTTGTGATCTGTGAGTCGATATCCTTTGCATACAATTCAATTGGAGTTGAAAAATTCATTTTTGAAAAAATGACATTTCAAAATCTTTAAATCGTCATATCTCGTTAACCGAGCGTTTAAACAGGTCAAAACTTGCAAAATTCAAAATTCTCTAAAAACAAAACTACAACTCCAAAACTTATAGAAAATACATTTTTTAAAGAAAATGACATTTCAAAATCTTTAAATCGTCATATCTCGTTAACCGAGCGTCTAAACAGGTCAAAACTTGCAAAATTCAAAATTCTCTAAAACCAAAACTACAAGTCCAAAACTTATAGAAAATACATTTTTGTGCTCTGTGAGTCGATATCCTTTGCATACAATTCAATTGGAGTTGAAAAATTCATTTTTGAAGAAAATGACATTTCAAAATCTTTAAATCGTCATATCTCGTTAACCGAGCGTCTAAACAGGTCAAAACTTGCAAAATTCAAAATTCTCTAAAAACAAAACTACAAGTCCAAAACTTATAGAAAATACATTTTTGTGATCTGTGAGTCGATATCCTTCGCATACAATTCAATTGGAGTTGAAAAATTCATTTTTGAAAAAATGACATTTCAAAATCTTTAAATCGTCATATCTCGTTAACCGAGCGTTTAAACAGGTCAAAACTTGCAAAATTCTAAATTCTCTAATAACAAAACTACATGTCCAAAACTTATAGAAAATACATTTTTGTGCTCTGTGAGTCGATATCCTTCGCATACAATTCAATTGGAGTTGAAAAATTCATTTTTGAAGAAAATGACATTTCAAAATCTTTAAATCGTCATATCTCGTTAACCGAGCGTCTAAACAGGTCAAAACTTGCAAAATTCAAAATTCTCTAAAAACAAAACTACAAGTCCAAAACTTATAGAAAATACATTTTTGAAGAAAATGACATTTCAAAATCTTTAAATCGTCATATCTCGTTAACCGAGCGTCTAAACAGGTCAAAACTTGCAAAATTCAAAATTCTCTAAAACCAAAACTACAAGTCCAAAACTTATAGAAAATACATTTTTGTGCTCTGTGAGTCGATATCCTTTGCATACAATTCAATTGGAGTTGAAAAATTAATTTTTGAAGAAAATGACATTTCAAAATCTTTAAATCGTCATATCTCGTTAACCGAGCGTCTAAACAGGTCAAAACTTGCAAAATTCAAAATTCTCTAAAAACAAAACTACAAGTCCAAAACTTATAGAAAATACATTTTTGTGATCTGTGAGTCGATATCCTTTGCATACAATTCAATTGGAGTTGAAAAATTCATTTTTGAAAAAATGACATTTCAAAATCTTTAAATCGTCATATCTCGTTAACCGAGCGTTTAAACAGGTCAAAACTTGCAAAATTCAAAATTCTCTAAAAACAAAACTACAACTCCAAAACTTATAGAAAATACATTTTTGAAGAAAATGACATTTCAAAATCTTTAAATCGTCATATCTCGTTAACCGAGCGTCTAAACAGGTCAAAACTTGCAAAATTCAAAATTCTCTAAAACCAAAACTACAAGTCCAAAACTTATAGAAAATACATTTTTGTGCTCTGTGAGTCGATATCCTTTGCATACAATTCAATTGGAGTTGAAAAATTCATTTTTGAAAAAATGACATTTCAAAATCTTTAAATCGTCATATCTCGTTAACCGAGCGTTTAAACAGGTCAAAACTTGCAAAATTCAAAATTCTCTAAAAACAAAACTACAAGTCCAAAACTTATAGAAAATACATTTTTGAAGAAAATGACATTTCAAAATCTTTAAATCGTCATATCTCGTTAACCGAGCGTCTAAACAGGTCAAAACTTGCAAAATTCAAAATTCTCTAAAACCAAAACTACAAGTCCAAAACTTATAGAAAATACATTTTTGTGCTCTGTGAGTCGATATCCTTTGCATACAATTCAATTGGAGTTGAAAAATTCATTTTTGAAGAAAATGACATTTCAAAATCTTTAAATCGTCATATCTCGTTAACCGAGCGTCTAAACAGGTCAAAACTTGCAAAATTCAAAATTCTCTAAAAACAAAACTACAAGTCCAAAACTTATAGAAAATACATTTTTGTGATCTGTGAGTCGATATCCTTCGCATACAATTCAATTGGAGTTGAAAAATTCATTTTTGAAAAAATGACATTTCAAAATCTTTAAATCGTCATATCTCGTTAACCGAGCGTTTAAACAGGTCAAAACTTGCAAAATTCAAAATTCTCTAAAAACAAAACTACAACTCCAAAACTTATAGAAAATACATTTTTGTGCTCTGTGAGTCGATATCCTTCGCATACAATTCAATTGGAGTTGAAAAATTCATTTTTGAAGAAAATGACATTTCAAAATCTTTAAATCGTCATATCTCGTTAACCGAGCGTCTAAACAGGTCAAAACTTGCAAAATTCTAAATTCTCTAATAACAAAACTACATGTCCAAAACTTATAGAAAATACATTTTTGTGCTCTGTGAGTCGATATCCTTCGCATACAATTCAATTGGAGTTGAAAAATTCATTTTTGAAGAAAATGACATTTCAAAATCTTTAAATCGTCATATCTCGTTAACCGAGCGTCTAAACAGGTCAAAACTTGCAAAATTCAAAATTCTCTAAAAACAAAACTACAAGTCCAAAACTTATAGAAAATACATTTTTGTGCTCTGTGAGTCGATATCCTTCGCATACAATTCAATTGGAGTTGAAAAATTCATTTTTGAAGAAAATGACATTTCAAAATCTTTAAATCGTCATATCTCGTTAACCGAGCGTCTAAACAGGTCAAAACTTGCAAAATTCTCTAAAAACAAAACTACAAGTCCAAAACTTATAGAAAATACATTTTTGTGCTCTGTGAGTCGATATCCTTCGCATACAATTCAATTGGAGTTGAAAAATTCATTTTTGAAGAAAATGACATTTCAAAATCTTTAAATCGTCATATCTCGTTAACCGAGCGTCTAAACAGGTCAAAACTTGCAAAATTCAAAATTCTCTAAAAACAAAACTACAAGTCCAAAACTTATAGAAAATACATTTTTGTGCTCTGTGAGTCGATATAATTCGCATACAATTCAATTGGAGTTGAAAAATTCATTTTTGAAGAAAATGACATTTAAAAATCTTTAAATCGTCATATCTCGTTAACCGAGCGTCTAAACAGGTCAAAACTTGCAAAATTCTCTAAAAACAAAACTACAAGTCCAAAACTTATAGAAAATACATTTTTGTGCTCTGTGAGTCGATATCCTTCGCATACAATTCAATTGGAGTTGAAAAATTCATTTTTGAAGAAAATGACATTTCAAAATCTTTAAATCGTCATATCTCGTTAACCGAGCGTCTAAACAGGTCAAAACTTGCAAAATTCAAAATTCTCTAAAAACAAAACTACAAGTCCAAAACTTATAGAAAATACATTTTTGTGCTCTGTGAGTCGATATAATTCGCATACAATTCAATTGGAGTTGAAAAATTCATTTTTGAAGAAAATGACATTTAAAAATCTTTAAATCGTCATATCTCGTTAACCGAGCGTCTAAACAGGTCAAAACTTGCAAAATTCAAAATTCTCTAAAAACAAAACTACAAGTCCAAAACTTATAGAAAATACATTTTTGTGCTCTGTGAGTCGATATCCTTCGCATACAATTCAATTGAAGTTAAAAAATTCATTTTTGAAGAAAATGACATTTCAAAATCTTTAAATCGTCATATCTCGTTAACCGAGCGTCTAAACAGGTCAAAACTTGCAAAATTCTCTAAAAACAAAACTACAAGTCCAAAACTTATAGAAAATACATTTTTGTGCTCTGTGAGTCGATATCCTTCGCATACAATTCAATTGGAGTTGAAAAATTCATTTTTGAAGAAAATGACATTTCAAAATCTTTAAATCGTCATATCTCGTTAACCGAGCGTCTAAACAGGTCAAAACTTGCAAAATTCAAAATTCTCTAAAAACAAAACTACAAGTCCAAAACTTATAGAAAATACATTTTTGTGCTCTGTGAGTCGATATAATTCGCATACAATTCAATTGGAGTTGAAAAATTCATTTTTGAAGAAAATGACATTTAAAAATCTTTAAATCGTCATATCTCGTTAACCGAGCGTCTAAACAGGTCAAAACTTGCAAAATTCAAAATTCTCTAAAAACAAAACTACAAGTCCAAAACTTATAGAAAATACATTTTTGTGCTCTGTGAGTCGATATCCTTCGCATACAATTCAATTGAAGTTAAAAAATTCATTTTTGAAGAAAATGACATTTCAAAATCTTTAAATCGTCATATCTCGTTAACCGAGCGTCTAAACAGGTCAAAACTTGCAAAATTCAAAATTCTCTAAAAACAAAACTACAAGTCCAAAACTTATAGAAAATACATTTTTGTGCTCTGTGAGTCGATATCCTTTGCATACAATTCAATTGGAGTTGAAAAATTAATTTTTGAAGAAAATGACATTTCAAAATCTTTAAATCGTCATATCTCGTTAACCGAGCGTCTAAACAGGTCAAAACTTGCAAAATTCAAAATTCTCTAAAAACAAAACTACAAGTCCAAAACTTATAGAAAATACATTTTTGTGATCTGTGAGTCGATATCCTTTGCATACAATTCAATTGGAGTTGAAAAATTCATTTTTGAAAAAATGACATTTCAAAATCTTTAAATCGTCATATCTCGTTAACCGAGCGTCTAAACAGGTCAAAACTTGCAAAATTCAAAATTCTCTAAAAACAAAACTACAACTCCAAAACTTATAGAAAATACATTTTTGAAGAAAATGACATTTCAAAATCTTTAAATCGTCATATCTCGTTAACCGAGCGTCTAAACAGGTCAAAACTTGCAAAATTCAAAATTCTCTAAAACCAAAACTACAAGTCCAAAACTTATAGAAAATACATTTTTGTGCTCTGTGAGTCGATATCCTTTGCATACAATTCAATTGGAGTTGAAAAATTAATTTTTGAAGAAAATGACATTTCAAAATCTTTAAATCGTCATATCTCGTTAACCGAGCGTCTAAACAGGTCAAAACTTGCAAAATTCAAAATTCTCTAAAAACAAAACTACAAGTCCAAAACTTATAGAAAATACATTTTTGTGATCTGTGAGTCGATATCCTTCGCATACAATTCAATTGGAGTTGAAAAATTCATTTTTGAAAAAATGACATTTCAAAATCTTTAAATCGTCATATCTCGTTAACCGAGCGTTTAAACAGGTCAAAACTTGCAAAATTCAAAATTCTCTAAAAACAAAACTACAACTCCAAAACTTATAGAAAATACATTTTTGTGCTCTGTGAGTCGATATCCTTCGCATACAATTCAATTGGAGTTGAAAAATTCATTTTTGAAGAAAATGACATTTCAAAATCTTTAAATCGTCATATCTCGTTAACCGAGCGTCTAAACAGGTCAAAACTTGCAAAATTCTAAATTCTCTAATAACAAAACTACATGTCCAAAACTTATAGAAAATACATTTTTGTGCTCTGTGAGTCGATATCCTTCGCATACAATTCAATTGGAGTTGAAAAATTCATTTTTGAAGAAAATGACATTTCAAAATCTTTAAATCGTCATATCTCGTTAACCGAGCGTCTAAACAGGTCAAAACTTGCAAAATTCAAAATTCTCTAAAAACAAAACTACAAGTCCAAAACTTATAGAAAATACATTTTTGTGCTCTGTGAGTCGATATCCTTCGCATACAATTCAATTGGAGTTGAAAAATTCATTTTTGAAGAAAATGACATTTCAAAATCTTTAAATCGTCATATCTCGTTAACCGAGCGTCTAAACAGGTCAAAACTTGCAAAATTCTCTAAAAACAAAACTACAAGTCCAAAACTTATAGAAAATACATTTTTGTGCTCTGTGAGTCGATATCCTTCGCATACAATTCAATTGGAGTTGAAAAATTCATTTTTGAAGAAAATGACATTTCAAAATCTTTAAATCGTCATATCTCGTTAACCGAGCGTCTAAACAGGTCAAAACTTGCAAAATTCAAAATTCTCTAAAAACAAAACTACAAGTCCAAAACTTATAGAAAATACATTTTTGTGCTCTGTGAGTCGATATAATTCGCATACAATTCAATTGGAGTTGAAAAATTCATTTTTGAAGAAAATGACATTTAAAAATCTTTAAATCGTCATATCTCGTTAACCGAGCGTCTAAACAGGTCAAAACTTGCAAAATTCTCTAAAAACAAAACTACAAGTCCAAAACTTATAGAAAATACATTTTTGTGCTCTGTGAGTCGATATCCTTCGCATACAATTCAATTGGAGTTGAAAAATTCATTTTTGAAGAAAATGACATTTCAAAATCTTTAAATCGTCATATCTCGTTAACCGAGCGTCTAAACAGGTCAAAACTTGCAAAATTCAAAATTCTCTAAAAACAAAACTACAAGTCCAAAACTTATAGAAAATACATTTTTGTGCTCTGTGAGTCGATATAATTCGCATACAATTCAATTGGAGTTGAAAAATTCATTTTTGAAGAAAATGACATTTAAAAATCTTTAAATCGTCATATCTCGTTAACCGAGCGTCTAAACAGGTCAAAACTTGCAAAATTCAAAATTCTCTAAAAACAAAACTACAAGTCCAAAACTTATAGAAAATACATTTTTGTGCTCTGTGAGTCGATATCCTTCGCATACAATTCAATTGAAGTTAAAAAATTCATTTTTGAAGAAAATGACATTTCAAAATCTTTAAATCGTCATATCTCGTTAACCGAGCGTCTAAACAGGTCAAAACTTGCAAAATTCAAAATTCTCTAAAACCAAAACTACAAGTCCAAAACTTATAGAAAACACATTTTTGTGCTCTGTGAGTCGATATCCTTTGCATACAATTCAATTGGAGTTGAAAAATTCATTTTTGAAGAAAATGACATTTCAAAATCTTTAAATCGTCATATCTCGTTAACCGAGCGTCTAAACAGGTCAAAACTTGCAAAATTCAAAATTCTCTAAAAACAAAACTACAAGTCCAAAACTTATAGAAAATACATTTTTGTGCTCTGTGAGTCGATATCCTTTGCATACAATTCAATTGGAGTTGAAAAATTCATTTTTGAAAAAATGACATTTCAAAATCTTTAAATCGTCATATCTCGTTAACCGAGCGTCTAAACAGGTCAAAACTTGCAAAATTCAAAATTCTCTAAAAACAAAACTACAAGTCCAAAACTTATAGAAAATACATTTTTGTGATCTGTGAGTCGATATCCTTTGCATACAATTCAATTGGAGTTGAAAAATTCATTTTTGAAAAAATGACATTTCAAAATCTTTAAATCGTCAGATCTCGTTAACCGAGCGTTTAAACAGGTCAAAACTTGCAAAATTCAAAATTCTCTAAAAACAAAACTACAACTCCAAAACTTATAGAAAATACATTTTTGTGCTCTGTGAGTCGATATCCTTTGCATACAATTCAATTGGAGTTGAAAAATTCATTTTTGAAGAAAATGACATTTCAAAATCTTTAAATCGTCATATCTCGTTAACCGAGCGTCTAAACAGGTCAAAACTTGCAAAATTCAAAATTCTCTAAAAACAAAACTACAAGTCCAAAACTTATAGAAAATACATTTTTGTGATCTGTGAGTCGATATCCTTCGCATACAATTCAATTGGAGTTGAAAAATTCATTTTTGAAAAAATGACATTTCAAAATCTTTAAATCGTCATATCTCGTTAACCGAGCGTCTAAACAGGTCAAAACTTGCAAAATTCAAAATTCTCTAATAACAAAACTACATGTCCAAAACTTATAGAAAATACATTTTTGTGCTCTGTGAGTCGATATCCTTCGCATACAATTCAATTGGAGTTGAAAAATTCATTTTTGAAGAAAATGACATTTCAAAATCTTTAAATCGTCATATCTCGTTAACCGAGCGTCTAAACAGGTCAAAACTTGCAAAATTCAAAATTCTCTAAAAACAAAACTACAAGTCCAAAACTTATAGAAAATACATTTTTGTGATCTGTGAGTCGATATCCTTCGCATACAATTCAATTGGAGTTGAAAAATTCATTTTTGAAGAAAATGACATTTCAAAATCTTTAAATCGTCATATCTCGTTAACCGAGCGTTTAAACAGGTCAAAACTTGCAAAATTCAAAATTCTCTAAAAACAAAACTACAACTCCAAAACTTATAGAAAATACATTTTTGTGCTCTGTGAGTCGATATCCTTCGCATACAATTCAATTGGAGTTGAAAAATTCATTTTTGAAGAAAATGACATTTCAAAATCTTTAAATCGTCATATCTCGTTAACCGAGCGTCTAAACAGGTCAAAACTTGCAAAATTCAAAATTCTCTAAAAACAAAACTACAAGTCCAAAACTTATAGAAAATACATTTTTGTGCTCTGTGAGTCGATATCCTTCGCATACAATTCAATTGGAGTTGAAAAATTCATTTTTGAAGAAAATGACATTTCAAAATCTTTAAATCGTCATATCTCGTTAACCGAGCGTCTAAACAGGTCAAAACTTGCAAAATTCAAAATTCTCTAAAAACAAAACTACAAGTCCAAAACTTATAGAAAATACATTTTTGTGATCTGTGAGTCGATATCCTTCGCATACAATTCAATTGGAGTTGAAAAATTCATTTTTAAAAAAATGACATTTCAAAATCTTTAAATCGTCATATCTCGTTAACCGAGCGTCTAAACAGGTCAAAACTTGCAAAATTCAAAATTCTCTAATAACAAAACTACATGTCCAAAACTTATAGAAAATACATTTTTGTGCTCTGTGAGTCGATATCCTTCGCATACAATTCAATTGGAGTTGAAAAATTCATTTTTGAAGAAAATGACATTTCAAAATCTTTAAATCGTCATATCTCGTTAACCGAGCGTCTAAACAGGTCAAAACTTGCAAAATTCAAAATTCTCTAATAACAAAACTACATGTCCAAAACTTATAGAAAATACATTTTTGTGCTCTGTGAGTCGATATCCTTCGCATACAATTCAATTGGAGTTGAAAAATTCATTTTTGAAGAAAATGACATTTCAAAATCTTTAAATCGTCATATCTCGTTAACCGAGCGTCTAAACAGGTCAAAACTTGCAAAATTCAAAATTCTCTAAAAACAAAACTACAAGTCCAAAACTTATAGAAAATACATTTTTGTGCTCTGTGAGTCGATATCCTTCGCATACAATTCAATTGGAGTTGAAAAATTAATTTTTGAAGAAAATGACATTTCAAAATCTTTAAATCGTCATATCTCGTTAACCGAGCGTCTAAACAGGTCAAAACTTGCAAAATTCAAAATTCTCTAATAACAAAACTACATGTCCAAAACTTATAGAAAATACATTTTTGTGCTCTGTGAGTCGATATCCTTCGCATACAATTCAATTGGAGTTGAAAAATTCATTTTTGAAGAAAATGACATTTCAAAATCTTTAAATCGTCATATCTCGTTAACCGAGCGTCTAAACAGGTCAAAACTTGCAAAATTCAAAATTCTCTAAAAACAAAACTACAAGTCCAAAACTTATAGAAAATACATTTTTGTGATCTGTGAGTCGATATCCTTCGCATACAATTCAATTGGAGTTGAAAAATTCATTTTTGAAGAAAATGACATTTCAAAATCTTTAAATCGTCATATCTCGTTAACCGAGCGTTTAAACAGGTCAAAACTTGCAAAATTCAAAATTCTCTAAAAACAAAACTACAACTCCAAAACTTATAGAAAATAAATCGTCATATCTCGTTAACCGAGCGTCTAAACAGGTCAAAACTTGCAAAAATCCAAAATTCTCTAAAAACAAAACTACAAGTCCAAAACTTATAGAAAATACATTTTTGTGCTCTGGAGTTGAAAAATTCATTTTTGAAGAAAATGACATCTCGTTAACCGAGCGTTTAAACAGGTCAAAACTTGCAAAATTCAAAATTCTCTAAAAACAAAACTACAACTCCAAAACTTATAGAAAATACATTTTTGTGCTCTGTGAGTCGATATCCTTCGCATACAATTCAATTGGAGTTGAAAAATTCATTTTTGAAGAAAATGACATTTCAAAATCTTTAAATCGTCATATCTCGTTAACCGAGCGTCTAAACAGGTCAAAACTTGCAAAATTCAAAATTCTCTAAAAACAAAACTACAAGTCCAAAACTTATAGAAAATACATTTTTGTGCTCTGTGAGTCGATATCCTTCGCATACAATTCAATTGGAGTTGAAAAATTCATTTTTGAAGAAAATGACATTTCAAAATCTTTAAATCGTCATATCTCGTTAACCGAGCGTCTAAACAGGTCAAAACTTGCAAAATTCAAAATTCTCTAATAACAAAACTACATGTCCAAAACTTATAGAAAATACATTTTTGTGCTCTGTGAGTCGATATCCTTCGCATACAATTCAATTGGAGTTGAAAAATTCATTTTTGAAGAAAATGACATTTCAAAATCTTTAAATCGTCATATCTCGTTAACCGAGCGTCTAAACAGGTCAAAACTTGCAAAATTCAAAATTCTCTAAAAACAAAACTACAAGTCCAAAACTTATAGAAAATACATTTTTGTGATCTGTGAGTGGATATCCTTCGCATACAATTCAATTGGAGTTGAAAAATTCATTTTTGAAGAAAATGACATTTCAAAATCTTTAAATCGTCATATCTCGTTAACCGAGCGTCTAAACAGGTCAAAACTTGCAAAATTCAAAATTCTCTAAAAACAAAACTACAAGTAAAAAACTTATAGAAAATACATTTTTGTGATCTGTGAGTCGATATCCTTCGCATACAATTCAATTGGAGTTGAAAAATTCATTTTTGAAGAAAATGACATTTCAAAATCTTTAAATCGTCATATCTCGTTAACCGAGCGTCTAAACAGGTCAAAACTTGCAAAATTCAAAATTCTCTAATAACAATACTACATGTCCAAAACTTATAGAAAATACATTTTTGTGCTCTGCGAGTCGATATCCTTCGCATACAATTCAATTGGAGATGAAAAATTCATTTTTGAAGAAAATGACATTCCAAAATCTTTAAATCGTCATATCTCGTTAACCGAGCGTCTAAACAGGTCAAAACTTGCAAAATTCAAAATTCTCTAATAACAATACTACATGTCCAAAACTTATAGAAAATACATTTTTGTGCTCTGCGAGTCGATATCCTTCGCATACAATTCAATTGGAGATGAAAAATTCATTTTTGAAGAAAATGACATTCCAAAATCTTTAAATCGTCATATCTCGTTAACCGAGCGTCTAAACAGGTCAAAACTTGCAAAATTCAAAATTCTCTAAAAACAAAACTACAAGTCCAAAACTTATAGAAAATACATTTTTGTGCTCTGTGAGTCGATATAATTCGCATACAATTCAATTGGAGATGAAAAATTCATTTTTGAAGAAAATGACATTTCAAAATCTTTAAATCGTCATATCTCGTTAACCGAGCGTCTAAACAGGTCAAAACTTGCAAAATTCAAAATTCTCTAATAACAATACTACATGTCCAAAACTTATAGAAAATACATTTTTGTGCTCTGCGAGTCGATATCCTTCGCATACAATTCAATTGGAGATGAAAAATTCATTTTTGAAGAAAATGACATTCCAAAATCTTTAAATCGTCATATCTCGTTAACCGAGCGTCTAAACAGGTCAAAACTTGCAAAATTCAAAATTCTCTAATAACAAAACTACATGTCCAAAACTTATAGAAAATACATTTTTGTGCTCTGCGAGTCGATATCCTTCGCATACAATTCAATTGGAGATGAAAAATTCATTTTTGAAGAAAATGACATTCCAAAATCTTTAAATCGTCATATCTCGTTAACCGAGCGTCTAAACAGGTCAAAACTTGCAAAATTCAAAATTCTCTAAAAACAAAACTACAAGTCCAAAACTTATAGAAAATACATTTTTGTGCTCTGTGAGTCGATATAATTCGCATACAATTCAATTGGAGATGAAAAATTCATTTTTGAAGAAAATGACATTTCAAAATCTTTAAATCGTCATATCTCGTTAACCGAGCGTCTAAACAGGTCAAAACTTGCAAAATTCAAAATTCTCTAATAACAATACTACATGTCCAAAACTTATAGAAAATACATTTTTGTGCTCTGCGAGTCGATATCCTTCGCATACAATTCAATTGGAGATGAAAAATTCATTTTTGAAGAAAATGACATTCCAAAATCTTTAAATCGTCATATCTCGTTAACCGAGCGTCTAAACAGGTCAAAACTTGCAAAATTCAAAATTCTCTAAAAACAAAACTACAAGTCCAAAACTTATAGAAAATACATTTTTGTGCTCTGTGAGTCGACATCCTTCGCATACAATTCAATTGGAGTTGAAAAATTCATTTTTGAAGAAAATGACATTTCAAAATCTTTAAATCGTCATATCTCGTTAACCGAGCGTCTAAACAGGTCAAAACCTGCAAAATTCAAAATTCTCTAAAAACAAAACTACAAGTCCAAAACTTATAGAAAATACATTTTTGTGATCTGTGAGTCGATATCCTTCGCATACAATTCAATTGGAGTTGAAAAATTCATTTTTGAAGAAAATGACATTTCAAAATCTTTAAATCGTCATATCTCGTTAACCGAGCGTCTAAACAGGTCAAAACTTGCAAAATTCAAAATTCTCTAAAAACAAAACTACAAGTCCAAAACTTATAGAAAATACATTTTTGTGATCTGTGAGTCGATATCCTTAGCATACAATTCAATTGGAGTTGAAAAATTCATTTTTGAAGAAAATGACATTTCAAAATCTTTAAATCGTCATATCTCGTTAACCGAGCGTCTAAACAGGTCAAAACTTGCAAAATTCAAAATTCTCTAAAAACAAAACTACCAGTCCAAAACTTATAGAAAATACATTTTTGTGATCTGTGAGTCGATATCCTTCGCATACAATTCAATTGGAGTTGAAAAATTCATTTTTGAAGAAAATGACATTTCAAAATCTTTAAATCGTCATATCTCGTTAACCGAGCGTCTAAACAGGTCAAAACTTGCAAAATTCAAAATTCTCTAAAAACAAAACTACAAGTCCAAAACTTATAGAAAATACATTTTTGTGATCTGTGAGTCGATATCCTTAGCATACAATTCAATTGGAGTTGAAAAATTCATTTTTGAAGAAAATGACATTTCAAAATCTTTAAATCGTCATATCTCGTTAACCGAGCGTCTAAACAGGTCAAAACTTGCAAAATTCAAAATTCTCTAAAAACAAAACTACAAGTCCAAAACTTATAGAAAATACATTTTTGTGCTCTGTGAGTCGATATCCTTCGCATACAATTCAATTGGAGTTGAAAAATTCATTTTTGAAGAAAATGACATTTCAAAATCTTTAAATCGTCATATCTCGTTAACCGAGCGTCTAAACAGGTCAAAACTTGCAAAATTCAAAATTCTCTAAAAACAAAACTACCATTCCAAAACTTATAGAAAATACATTTTTGTGATCTGTGAGTCGATATCCTTCGCATACAATTCAATTGGAGTTGAAAAATTCATTTTTGAAGAAAATGACATTTCAAAATCTTTAAATCGTCATATCTCGTTAACCGAGCGTCTAAACAGGTCAAAACTTGCAAAATTCAAAATTCTCTAAAAACAAAACTACAAGTCCAAAACTTATAGAAAATACATTTTTGTGCTCTGTGAGTCGATATCCTTCGCATACAATTCAATTGGAGTTGAAAAATTCATTTTTGAAGAAAATGACATTTCAAAATCTTTAAATCGTCATATCTCGTTAACCGAGCGTCTAAACAGGTCAAAACTTGCAAAATTCAAAATTCTCTAAAAACAAAACTACAAGTCCAAAACTTATAGAAAATACATTTTTGTGCTCTGTGAGTCGATATCCTTCGCATACAATTCAATTGGAGTTGAAAAATTCATTTTTGAAGAAAATGACATTTCAAAATCTTTAAATCGTCATATCTCGTTAACCGAGCGTCTAAACAGGTCAAAACTTGCAAAATTCAAAATTCTCTAAAAACAAAACTACAAGTCCAAAACTTATAGAAAATACATTTTTGTGCTCTGTGAGTCGATATCCTTCGCATACAATTCAATTGGAGTTGAAAAATTCATTTTTGAAGAAAATGACATTTCAAAATCTTTAAATCGTCATATCTCGTTAACCGAGCGTCTAAACAGGTCAAAACTTGCAAAATTCAAAATTCTCTAAAAACAAAACTACAAGTCCAAAACTTATAGAAAATACATTTTTGTGATCTGTGAGTCGATATCCTTAGCATACAATTCAATTGGAGTTGAAAAATTCATTTTTGAAGAAAATGACATTTCAAAATCTTTAAATCGTCATATCTCGTTAACCGAGCGTCTAAACAGGTCAAAACTTGCAAAATTCAAAATTCTCTAAAAACAAAACTACAAGTAAAAAACTTATAGAAAATACATTTTTGTGCTCTGTGAGTCGATATCCTTCGCATACAATTCAATTGGAGTTGAAAAATTCATTTTTGAAGAAAATGACATTTCAAAATCTTTAAATCGTCATATCTCGTTAACCGAGCGTCTAAACAGGTCAAAACTTGCAAAATTCAAAATTCTCTAAAAACAAAACTACAAGTCCAAAACTTATAGAAAATACATTTTTGTGCTCTGTGAGTCGATATCCTTCGCATACAATTCAATTGGAGTTGAAAAATTCATTTTTGAAGAAAATGACGATTTAAAGATTTTGAAATCGTCATATCTCGTTAACCGAGCGTCTAAACAGGTCAAAACTTGCAAAATTCAAAATTCTCTAAAAACAAAACTACAAGTCCAAAACTTATAGAAAATACATTTTTGTGATCTGTGAGTCGATATCCTTCGCATACAATTCAATTGGAGTTGAAAAATTCATTTTTGAAGAAAATGACATTTCAAAATCTTTAAATCGTCATATCTCGTTAACCGAGCGTCTAAACAGGTCAAAACTTGCAAAATTCAAAATTCTCTAAAAACAAAACTACAAGTCCAAAACTTATAGAAAATACATTTTTGTGATCTGTGAGTCGATATCCTTAGCATACAATTCAATTGGAGTTGAAAAATTCATTTTTGAAGAAAATGACATTTCAAAATCTTTAAATCGTCATATCTCGTTAACCGAGCGTCTAAACAGGTCAAAACTTGCAAAATTCAAAATTCTCTAAAAACAAAACTACAAGTCCAAAACTTATAGAAAATACATTTTTGTGCTCTGTGAGTCGATATCCTTCGCATACAATTCAATTGGAGTTGAAAAATTCATTTTTGAAGAAAATGACATTTCAAAATCTTTAAATCGTCATATCTCGTTAACCGAGCGTCTAAACAGGTCAAAACTTGCAAAATTCAAAATTCTCTAAAAACAAAACTACCATTCCAAAACTTATAGAAAATACATTTTTGTGATCTGTGAGTCGATATCCTTCGCATACAATTCAATTGGAGTTGAAAAATTCATTTTTGAAGAAAATGACATTTCAAAATCTTTAAATCGTCATATCTCGTTAACCGAGCGTCTAAACAGGTCAAAACTTGCAAAATTCAAAATTCTCTAAAAACAAAACTACAAGTCCAAAACTTATAGAAAATACATTTTTGTGCTCTGTGAGTCGATATCCTTCGCATACAATTCAATTGGAGTTGAAAAATTCATTTTTGAAGAAAATGACATTTCAAAATCTTTAAATCGTCATATCTCGTTAACCGAGCGTCTAAACAGGTCAAAACTTGCAAAATTCAAAATTCTCTAAAAACAAAACTACAAGTCCAAAACTTATAGAAAATACATTTTTGTGCTCTGTGAGTCGATATCCTTCGCATACAATTCAATTGGAGTTGAAAAATTCATTTTTGAAGAAAATGACATTTCAAAATCTTTAAATCGTCATATCTCGTTAACCGAGCGTCTAAACAGGTCAAAACTTGCAAAATTCAAAATTCTCTAAAAACAAAACTACAAGTCCAAAACTTATAGAAAATACATTTTTGTGATCTGTGAGTCGATATCCTTAGCATACAATTCAATTGGAGTTGAAAAATTCATTTTTGAAGAAAATGACATTTCAAAATCTTTAAATCGTCATATCTCGTTAACCGAGCGTCTAAACAGGTCAAAACTTGCAAAATTCAAAATTCTCTAAAAACAAAACTACAAGTAAAAAACTTATAGAAAATACATTTTTGTGCTCTGTGAGTCGATATCCTTCGCATACAATTCAATTGGAGTTGAAAAATTCATTTTTGAAGAAAATGACATTTCAAAATCTTTAAATCGTCATATCTCGTTAACCGAGCGTCTAAACAGGTCAAAACTTGCAAAATTCAAAATTCTCTAAAAACAAAACTACAAGTCCAAAACTTATAGAAAATACATTTTTGTGCTCTGTGAGTCGATATCCTTCGCATACAATTCAATTGGAGTTGAAAAATTCATTTTTGAAGAAAATGACATTTAAAAATCTTTAAATCGTCATATCTCGTTAACCGAGCGTCTAAACAGGTCAAAACTTGCAAAATTCAAAATTCTCTAAAAACAAAACTACAAGTCCAAAACTTATAGAAAATACATTTTTGTGATCTGTGAGTCGATATCCTTCGCATACAATTCAATTGGAGTTGAAAAATTCATTTTTGAAGAAAATGACATTTCAAAATCTTTAAATCGTCATATCTCGTTAACCGAGCGTCTAAACAGGTCAAAACTTGCAAAATTCAAAATTCTCTAAAAACAAAACTACAAGTCCAAAACTTATAGAAAATACATTTTTGTGATCTGTGAGTCGATATCCTTAGCATACAATTCAATTGGAGTTGAAAAATTCATTTTTGAAGAAAATGACATTTCAAAATCTTTAAATCGTCATATCTCGTTAACCGAGCGTCTAAACAGGTCAAAACTTGCAAAATTCAAAATTCTCTAAAAACAAAACT
Source organism: Episyrphus balteatus (assembly GCF_945859705.1). Classification (NCBI taxonomy): domain Eukaryota; kingdom Metazoa; phylum Arthropoda; class Insecta; order Diptera; family Syrphidae; genus Episyrphus; species Episyrphus balteatus. The sequence goes on from NC_079135.1 coordinate 38,914,263, forward strand.
ACAAGTCCAAAACTTATAGAAAATACATTTTTGTGCTCTGTGAGTCGATATCCTTCGCATACAATTCAATTGGAGTTGAAAAATTCATTTTTGAAGAAAATGACATTTCAAAATCTTTAAATCGTCATATCTCGTTAACCGAGCGTCTAAACAGGTCAAAACTTGCAAAATTCAAAATTCTCTAAAAACAAAACTACCATTCCAAAACTTATAGAAAATACATTTTTGTGATCTGTGAGTCGATATCCTTCGCATACAATTCAATTGGAGTTGAAAAATTCATTTTTGAAGAAAATGACATTTCAAAATCTTTAAATCGTCATATCTCGTTAACCGAGCGTCTAAACAGGTCAAAACTTGCAAAATTCAAAATTCTCTAAAAACAAAACTACAAGTCCAAAACTTATAGAAAATACATTTTTGTGCTCTGTGAGTCGATATCCTTCGCATACAATTCAATTGGAGTTGAAAAATTCATTTTTGAAGAAAATGACATTTCAAAATCTTTAAATCGTCATATCTCGTTAACCGAGCGTCTAAACAGGTCAAAACTTGCAAAATTCAAAATTCTCTAAAAACAAAACTACAAGTCCAAAACTTATAGAAAATACATTTTTGTGCTCTGTGAGTCGATATCCTTCGCATACAATTCAATTGGAGTTGAAAAATTCATTTTTGAAGAAAATGACATTTCAAAATCTTTAAATCGTCATATCTCGTTAACCGAGCGTCTAAACAGGTCAAAACTTGCAAAATTCAAAATTCTCTAAAAACAAAACTACAAGTCCAAAACTTATAGAAAATACATTTTTGTGCTCTGTGAGTCGATATCCTTCGCATACAATTCAATTGGAGTTGAAAAATTCATTTTTGAAGAAAATGACATTTCAAAATCTTTAAATCGTCATATCTCGTTAACCGAGCGTCTAAACAGGTCAAAACTTGCAAAATTCAAAATTCTCTAAAAACAAAACTACAAGTCCAAAACTTATAGAAAATACATTTTTGTGATCTGTGAGTCGATATCCTTCGCATACAATTCAATTGGAGTTGAAAAATTCATTTTTGAAGAAAATGACATTTCAAAATCTTTAAATCGTCATATCTCGTTAACCGAGCGTCTAAACAGGTCAAAACTTGCAAAATTCAAAATTCTCTAAAAACAAAACTACAAGTAAAAAACTTATAGAAAATACATTTTTGTGCTCTGTGAGTCGATATCCTTCGCATACAATTCAATTGGAGTTGAAAAATTCATTTTTGAAGAAAATGACATTTCAAAATCTTTAAATCGTCATATCTCGTTAACCGAGCGTCTAAACAGGTCAAAACTTGCAAAATTCAAAATTCTCTAAAAACAAAACTACAAGTCCAAAACTTATAGAAAATACATTTTTGTGCTCTGTGAGTCGATATCCTTCGCATACAATTCAATTGGAGTTGAAAAATTCATTTTTGAAGAAAATGACATTTAAAAATCTTTAAATCGTCATATCTCGTTAACCGAGCGTCTAAACAGGTCAAAACTTGCAAAATTCAAAATTCTCTAAAAACAAAACTACAAGTCCAAAACTTATAGAAAATACATTTTTGTGCTCTGTGAGTCGATATCCTTCGCATACAATTCAATTGGAGTTGAAAAATTCATTTTTGAAGAAAATGACATTTCAAAATCTTTAAATCGTCATATCTCGTTAACCGAGCGTCTAAACAGGTCAAAACTTGCAAAATTCAAAATTCTCTAAAAACAAAACTCAAGTCCAAAACTTATAGAAAATACATTTTTGTGCTCTGTGAGTCGATATCCTTCGCATACAATTCAATTGGAGTTGAAAAATTCATTTTTGAAGAAAATGACATTTAAAAATCTTTAAATCGTCATATCTCGTTAACCGAGCGTCTAAACAGGTCAAAACTTGCAAAATTCAAAATTCTCTAATAACAAAACTACATGTCCAAAACTTATAGAAAATACATTTTTGTGCTCTGTGAGTCGATATCCTTCGCATACAATTCAATTGGAGTTGAAAAATTCATTTTTGAAGAAAATGACATTTCAAAATCTTTAAATCGTCATATCTCGTTAACCGAGCGTCTAAACAGGTCAAAACTTGCAAAATTCAAAATTCTCTAAAAACAAAACTCAAGTCCAAAACTTATAGAAAATACATTTTTGTGCTCTGTGAGTCGATATCCTTCGCATACAATTCAATTGGAGTTGAAAAATTCATTTTTGAAGAAAATGACATTTCAAAATCTTTAAATCGTCATATCTCGTTAACCGAGCGTCTAAACAGGTCAAAACTTGCAAAATTCAAAATTCTCTAATAACAAAACTACATGTCCAAAACTTATAGAAAATACATTTTTGTGCTCTGTGAGTCGATATCCTTCGCATACAATTCAATTGGAGTTGAAAAATTCATTTTTGAAGAAAATGACATTTCAAAATCTTTAAATCGTCATATCTCGTTAACCGAGCGTCTAAACAGGTCAAAACTTGCAAAATTCAAAATTCTCTAAAAACAAAACTACAACTCCAAAACTTATAGAAAATACATTTTTGTGCTCTGTGAGTCGATATCCTTCGCATACAATTCAATTGGAGTTGAAAAATTCATTTTTGAAGAAAATGACATTTCAAAATCTTTAAATCGTCATATCTCGTTAACCGAGCGTCTAAACAGGTCAAAACTTGCAAAATTCAAAATTCTCTAATAACAAAACTACATGTCCAAAATTTATAGAAAATACATTTTTGTGATCTGTGAGTGGATATATTTCGCATACAATTCAATTGGAGTCGAAAAATTCATTTTTGAAGAAAATGACATTTCAAAATCTTTAAATCGTCATATCTCGTTAACCGAGGTCAAAACTTGCAAAATTCAAAATTCTCTAAAAACAAAACTACAAGTCCAAAACTTATAGAAAATACATTTTTGTGATCTGTGAGTCGATATCCTTCGCATACAATTCAATTGGAGTTGAAAAATTCATTTTTGAAGAAAATGACATTTCAAAATCTTTAAATCGTCATATCTCGTTAACCGAGCGTCTAAACAGGTCAAAACTTGCAAAATTCAAAATTCTCTAAAAACAAAACTACAAGTCCAAAACTTATAGAAAATACATTTTTGTGCTCTGTGAGTCGATATCCTTCGCATACAATTCAATTGGAGTTGAAAAATTCATTTTTGAAGAAAATGACATTTAAAAATCTTTAAATCGTCATATCTCGTTAACCGAGCGTCTAAACAGGTCAAAACTTGCAAAATTCAAAATTCTCTAAAAACAAAACTACAAGTCCAAAACTTATAGAAAATACATTTTTGTGCTCTGTGAGTCGATATCCTTCGCATACAATTCAATTGGAGTTGAAAAATTCATTTTTGAAGAAAATGACATTTCAAAATCTTTAAATCGTCATATCTCGTTAACCGAGCGTCTAAACAGGTCAAAACTTGCAAAATTCAAAATTCTCTAAAAACAAAACTACAAGTCCAAAACTTATAGAAAATACATTTTTGTGCTCTGTGAGTCGATATCCTTCGCATACAATTCAATTGGAGTTGAAAAATTCATTTTTGAAGAAAATGACATTTCAAAATCTTTAAATCGTCATATCTCGTTAACCGAGCGTCTAAACAGGTCAAAACTTGCAAAATTCAAAATTCTCTAAAAACAAAACTACAAGTCCAAAACTTATAGAAAATACATTTTTGTGCTCTGTGAGTCGATATCCTTCGCATACAATTCAATTGGAGTTGAAAAATTCATTTTTGAAGAAAATGACATTTAAAAATCTTTAAATCGTCATATCTCGTTAACCGAGCGTCTAAACAGGTCAAAACTTGCAAAATTCAAAATTCTCTAAAAACAAAACTACAAGTCCAAAACTTATAGAAAATACATTTTTGTGCTCTGTGAGTCGATATCCTTCGCATACAATTCAATTGGAGTTGAAAAATTCATTTTTGAAGAAAATGACATTTCAAAATCTTTAAATCGTCATATCTCGTTAACCGAGCGTCTAAACAGGTCAAAACTTGCAAAATTCAAAATTCTCTAAAAACAAAACTCAAGTCCAAAACTTATAGAAAATACATTTTTGTGCTCTGTGAGTAGATATCCTTCGCATACAATTCAATTGGAGTTGAAAAATTCATTTTTGAAGAAAATGACATTTAAAAATCTTTAAATCGTCATATCTCGTTAACCGAGCGTCTAAACAGGTCAAAACTTGCAAAATTCAAAATTCTCTAATAACAAAACTACATGTCCAAAACTTATAGAAAATACATTTTTGTGCTCTGTGAGTCGATATCCTTCGCATACAATTCAATTGGAGTTGAAAAATTCATTTTTGAAGAAAATGACATTTCAAAATCTTTAAATCGTCATATCTCGTTAACCGAGCGTCTAAACAGGTCAAAACTTGCAAAATTCAAAATTCTCTAAAAACAAAACTCAAGTCCAAAACTTATAGAAAATACATTTTTGTGCTCTGTGAGTCGATATCCTTCGCATACAATTCAATTGGAGTTGAAAAATTCATTTTTGAAGAAAATGACATTTCAAAATCTTTAAATCGTCATATCTCGTTAACCGAGCGTCTAAACAGGTCAAAACTTGCAAAATTCAAAATTCTCTAATAACAAAACTACATGTCCAAAACTTATAGAAAATACATTTTTGTGCTCTGTGAGTCGATATCCTTCGCATACAATTCAATTGGAGTTGAAAAATTCATTTTTGAAGAAAATGACATTTCAAAATCTTTAAATCGTCATATCTCGTTAACCGAGCGTCTAAACAGGTCAAAACTTGCAAAATTCTCTAAAAACAAAACTACAACTCCAAAACTTATAGAAAATACATTTTTGTGCTCTGTGAGTCGATATCCTTCGCATACAATTCAATTGGAGTTGAAAAATTCATTTTTGAAGAAAATGACATTTCAAAATCTTTAAATCGTCATATCTCGTTAACCGAGCGTCTAAACAGGTCAAAACTTGCAAAATTCAAAATTCTCTAATAACAAAACTACATGTCCAAAACTTATAGAAAATACATTTTTGTGATCTGTGAGTGGATATATTTCGCATACAATTCAATTGGAGTCGAAAAATTCATTTTTGAAGAAAATGACATTTCAAAATCTTTAAATCGTCATATCTCGTTAACCGAGCGTCTAAACAGGTCAAAACTTGCAAAATTCAAAATTCTCTAAAAACAAAACTACAAGTCCAAAACTTATAGAAAATACATTTTTGTGCTCTGTGAGTCGATATCCTTCGCATACAATTCAATTGGAGTTGAAAAATTCATTTTTGAAGAAAATGACATTTAAAAATCTTTAAATCGTCATATCTCGTTAACCGAGCGTCTAAACAGGTCAAAACTTGCAAAATTCAAAATTCTCTAAAAACAAAACTACAAGTCCAAAACTTATAGAAAATACATTTTTGTGCTCTGTGAGTCGATATCCTTCGCATACAATTCAATTGGAGTTGAAAAATTCATTTTTGAAGAAAATGACATTTCAAAATCTTTAAATCGTCATATCTCGTTAACCGAGCGTCTAAACAGGTCAAAACTTGCAAAATTCAAAATTCTCTAAAAACAAAACTACAAGTCCAAAACTTATAGAAAATACATTTTTGTGCTCTGTGAGTCGATATCCTTCGCATACAATTCAATTGGAGTTGAAAAATTCATTTTTGAAGAAAATGACATTTCAAAATCTTTAAATCGTCATATCTCGTTAACCGAGCGTCTAAACAGGTCAAAACTTGCAAAATTCAAAATTCTCTAAAAACAAAACTACAAGTCCAAAACTTATAGAAAATACATTTTTGTGCTCTGTGAGTCGATATCCTTCGCATACAATTCAATTGGAGTTGAAAAATTCATTTTTGAAGAAAATGACATTTAAAAATCTTTAAATCGTCATATCTCGTTAACCGAGCGTCTAAACAGGTCAAAACTTGCAAAATTCAAAATTCTCTAAAAACAAAACTACAAGTCCAAAACTTATAGAAAATACATTTTTGTGCTCTGTGAGTCGATATCCTTCGCATACAATTCAATTGGAGTTGAAAAATTCATTTTTGAAGAAAATGACATTTCAAAATCTTTAAATCGTCATATCTCGTTAACCGAGCGTCTAAACAGGTCAAAACTTGCAAAATTCAAAATTCTCTAAAAACAAAACTCAAGTCCAAAACTTATAGAAAATACATTTTTGTGCTCTGTGAGTCGATATCCTTCGCATACAATTCAATTGGAGTTGAAAAATTCATTTTTGAAGAAAATGACATTTAAAAATCTTTAAATCGTCATATCTCGTTAACCGAGCGTCTAAACAGGTCAAAACTTGCAAAATTCAAAATTCTCTAATAACAAAACTACATGTCCAAAACTTATAGAAAATACATTTTTGTGCTCTGTGAGTCGATATCCTTCGCATACAATTCAATTGGAGTTGAAAAATTCATTTTTGAAGAAAATGACATTTCAAAATCTTTAAATCGTCATATCTCGTTAACCGAGCGTCTAAACAGGTCAAAACTTGCAAAATTCAAAATTCTCTAAAAACAAAACTCAAGTCCAAAACTTATAGAAAATACATTTTTGTGCTCTGTGAGTCGATATCCTTCGCATACAATTCAATTGGAGTTGAAAAATTCATTTTTGAAGAAAATGACATTTCAAAATCTTTAAATCGTCATATCTCGTTAACCGAGCGTCTAAACAGGTCAAAACTTGCAAAATTCAAAATTCTCTAATAACAAAACTACATGTCCAAAACTTATAGAAAATACATTTTTGTGCTCTGTGAGTCGATATCCTTCGCATACAATTCAATTGGAGTTGAAAAATTCATTTTTGAAGAAAATGACATTTCAAAATCTTTAAATCGTCATATCTCGTTAACCGAGCGTCTAAACAGGTCAAAACTTGCAAAATTCAAAATTCTCTAAAAACAAAACTACAACTCCAAAACTTATAGAAAATACATTTTTGTGCTCTGTGAGTCGATATCCTTCGCATACAATTCAATTGGAGTTGAAAAATTCATTTTTGAAGAAAATGACATTTCAAAATCTTTAAATCGTCATATCTCGTTAACCGAGCGTCTAAACAGGTCAAAACTTGCAAAATTCAAAATTCTCTAATAACAAAACTACATGTCCAAAACTTATAGAAAATACATTTTTGTGCTCTGTGAGTCGATATCCTTCGCATACAATTCAATTGGAGTTGAAAAATTCATTTTTGAAGAAAATGACATTTCAAAATCTTTAAATCGTCATATCTCGTTAACCGAGCGTCTAAACAGGTCAAAACTTGCAAAATTCAAAATTCTCTAAAAACAAAACTACAACTCCAAAACTTATAGAAAATACATTTTTGTGCTCTGTGAGTCGATATCCTTCGCATACAATTCAATTGGAGTTGAAAAATTCATTTTTGAAGAAAATGACATTTCAAAATCTTTAAATCGTCATATCTCGTTAACCGAGCGTCTAAACAGGTCAAAACTTGCAAAATTCAAAATTCTCTAATAACAAAACTACATGTCCAAAACTTATAGAAAATACATTTTTGTGCTCTGTGAGTCGATATCCTTCGCATACAATTCAATTGGAGTTGAAAAATTCATTTTTGAAGAAAATGACATTTCAAAATCTTTAAATCGTCATATCTCGTTAACCGAGCGTCTAAACAGGTCAAAACTTGCAAAATTCAAAATTCTCTATAACAAAACTACATGTCCAAAACTTATAGAAAATACATTTTTGTGCTCTGTGAGTCGATATCCTTCGCATACAATTCAATTGGAGTTGAAAAATTCATTTTTGAAGAAAATGACATTTCAAAATCTTTAAATCGTCATATCTCGTTAACCGAGCGTCTAAACAGGTCAAAACTTGCAAAATTCAAAATTCTCTAAAAACAAAACTACAAGTCCAAAACTTATAGAAAATACATTTTTGTGCTCTGTGAGTCGATATCCTTCGCATACAATTCAATTGGAGTTGAAAAATTCATTTTTGAAGAAAATGACATTTCAAAATCTTTAAATCGTCATATCTCGTTAACCGAGCGTCTAAACAGGTCAAAACTTGCAAAATTCAAAATTCTCTATAACAAAACTACAAGTCCAAAACTTATAGAAAATACATTTTTGTGCTCTGTGAGTCGATATCCTTCGCATACAATTGAATTGGAGTTGAAAAATTCATTTTTGAAGAAAATGACATTTCAAAATCTTTAAATCGTCATATCTCGTTAACCGAGCGTCTAAACAGGTCAAAACTTGCAAAATTCAAAATTCTCTAAAAACAAAACTACAACTCCAAAACTTATAGAAAATACATTTTTGTGCTCTGTGAGTCGATATCCTTCGCATACAATTCAATTGGAGTTGAAAAATTCATTTTTGAAGAAAATGACATTTCAAAATCTTTAAATCGTCATATCTCGTTAACCGAGCGTCTAAACAGGTCAAAACTTGCAAAATTCAAAATTCTCTATAACAAAACTACATGTCCAAAACTTATAGAAAATACATTTTTGTGCTCTGTGAGTCGATATCCTTCGCATACAATTCAATTGGAGTTGAAAAATTCATTTTTGAAGAAAATGACATTTCAAAATCTTTAAATCGTCATATCTCGTTAACCGAGCGTCTAAACAGGTCAAAACTTGCAAAATTCAAAATTCTCTATAACAAAACTACATGTCCAAAACTTATAGAAAATACATTTTTGTGCTCTGTGAGTCGATATCCTTCGCATACAATTCAATTGGAGTTGAAAAATTCATTTTTGAAGAAAATGACATTTCAAAATCTTTAAATCGTCATATCTCGTTAACCGAGCGTCTAAACAGGTCAAAACTTGCAAAATTCAAAATTCTCTAATAACAAAACTACATGTCCAAAACTTATAGAAAATACATTTTTGTGCTCTGTGAGTCGATATCCTTCGCATACAATTCAATTGGAGTTGAAAAATTCATTTTTGAAGAAAATGACATTTCAAAATCTTTAAATCGTCATATCTCGTTAACCGAGCGTCTAAACAGGTCAAAACTTGCAAAATTCAAAATTCTCTAAAAACAAAACTACAACTCCAAAACTTATAGAAAATACATTTTTGTGCTCTGTGAGTCGATATCCTTCGCATACAATTCAATTGGAGTTGAAAAATTCATTTTTGAAGAAAATGACATTTCAAAATCTTTAAATCGTCATATCTCGTTAACCGAGCGTCTAAACAGGTCAAAACTTGCAAAATTCAAAATTCTCTAATAACAAAACTACATGTCCAAAACTTATAGAAAATACATTTTTGTGCTCTGTGAGTCGATATCCTTCGCATACAATTCAATTGGAGTTGAAAAATTCATTTTTGAAGAAAATGACATTTCAAAATCTTTAAATCGTCATATCTCGTTAACCGAGCGTCTAAACAGGTCAAAACTTGCAAAATTCAAAGTTCTCTAAAAACAAAACTACAAGTCCAAAACTTATAGAAAATACATTTTTGTGCTCTGTGAGTCGATATCCTTCGCATACAATTCAATTGGAGTTGAAAAATTCATTTTTGAAGAAAATGACATTTCAAAATCTTTAAATCGTCATATCTCGTTAACCGAGCGTCTAAACAGGTCAAAACTTGCAAAATTCAAAATTCTCTATAACAAAACTACATGTCCAAAACTTATAGAAAATACATTTTTGTGCTCTGTGAGTCGATATCCTTCGCATACAATTCAATTGGAGTTGAAAAATTCATTTTTGAAGAAAATGACATTTCAAAATCTTTAAATCGTCATATCTCGTTAACCGAGCGTCTAAACAGGTCAAAACTTGCAAAATTCAAAATTCTCTAATAACAAAACTACATGTCCAAAACTTATAGAAAATACATTTTTGTGCTCTGTGAGTCGATATCCTTCGCATACAATTCAATTGGAGTTGAAAAATTCATTTTTGAAGAAAATGACATTTCAAAATCTTTAAATCGTCATATCTCGTTAACCGAGCGTCTAAACAGGTCAATACTTGCAAAATTCAAAATTCTCTAAAAACAAAACTACAACTCCAAAACTTATAGAAAATACATTTTTGTGCTCTGTGAGTCGATATCCTTCGCATACAATTCAATTGGAGTTGAAAAATTCATTTTTGAAGAAAATGACATTTCAAAATCTTTAAATCGTCATATCTCGTTAACCGAGCGTCTAAACAGGTCAAAACTTGCAAAATTCAAAATTCTCTAATAACAAAACTACATGTCCAAAACTTATAGAAAATACATTTTTGTGCTCTGTGAGTCGATATTCTTCGCATACAATTCAATTGGAGTTGAAAAATTCATTTTTGAAGAAAATGACATTTCAAAATCTTTAAATCGTCATATCTCGTTAACCGAGCGTCTAAACAGGTCAAAACTTGCAAAATTCAAAATTCTCTATAACAAAACTACATGTCCAAAACTTATAGAAAATACATTTTTGTGCTCTGTGAGTCGATATCCTTCGCATACAATTCAATTGGAGTTGAAAAATTCATTTTTGAAGAAAATGACATTTCAAAATCTTTAAATCGTCATATCTCGTTAACCGAGCGTCTAAACAGGTCAAAACTTGCAAAATTCAAAATTCTCTAAAAACAAAACTACAAGTCCAAAACTTATAGAAAATACATTTTTGTGCTCTGTGAGTCGATATCCTTCGCATACAATTCAATTGGAGTTGAAAAATTCATTTTTGAAGAAAATGACATTTCAAAATCTTTAAATCGTCATATCTCGTTAACCGAGCGTCTAAACAGGTCAAAACTTGCAAAATTCAAAATTCTCTATAACAAAACTACATGTCCAAAACTTATAGAAAATACATTTTTGTGCTCTGTGAGTCGATATCCTTCGCATACAATTCAATTGGAGTTGAAAAATTCATTTTTGAAGAAAATGACATTTCAAAATCTTTAAATCGTCATATCTCGTTAACCGAGCGTTTAAACAGGTCAAAACTTGCAAAATTCAAAATTCTCTAAAAACAAAACTACAAGTCCAAAACTTATAGAAAATACATTTTTGTGCTCTGTGAGTCGATATCCTTCGCATACAATTCAATTGGAGTTGAAAAATTCATTTTTGAAGAAAATGACATTTCAAAATCTTTAAATCGTCATATCTCGTTAACCGAGCGTCTAAACAGGTCAAAACTTGCAAAATTCAAAATTCTCTAAAAACAAAACTACAAGTCCAAAACTTATAGAAAATACATTTTTGTGCTCTGTGAGTCGATATCCTTCGCATACAATTCAATTGGAGTTGAAAAATTCATTTTTGAAGAAAATGACATTTCAAAATCTTTAAATCGTCATATCTCGTTAACCGAGCGTCTAAACAGGTCAAAACTTGCAAAATTCAAAATTCTCTAAAAACAAAACTACAAGTCCAAAACTTATAGAAAATACATTTTTGTGCTCTGTGAGTCGATATCCTTCGCATACAATTCAATTGGAGTTGAAAAATTCATTTTTGAAGAAAATGACATTTCAAAATCTTTAAATCGTCATATCTCGTTAACCGAGCGTCTAAACAGGTCAAAACTTGCAAAATTCAAAATTCTCTAAAAACAAAACTACAAGTCCAAAACTTATAGAAAATACATTTTTGTGCTCTGTGAGTCGATATCCTTCGCATACAATTCAATTGGAGTTGAAAAATTCATTTTTGAAGAAAATGACATTTCAAAATCTTTAAATCGTCATATCTCGTTAACCGAGCGTCTAAACAGGTCAAAACTTGCAAAATTCAAAATTCTCTAAAAACAAAACTCAAGTCCAAAACTTATAGAAAATACATTTTTGTGCTCTGTGAGTCGATATCCTTCGCATACAATTCAATTGGAGTTGAAAAATTCATTTTTGAAGAAAATGACATTTCAAAATCTTTAAATCGTCATATCTCGTTAACCGAGCGTCTAAACAGGTCAAAACTTGCAAAATTCAAAATTCTCTAATAACAAAACTACATGTCCAAAACTTATAGAAAATACATTTTTGTGCTCTGTGAGTCGATATCCTTCGCATACAATTCAATTGGAGTTGAAAAATTCATTTTTGAAGAAAATGACATTTCAAAATCTTTAAATCGTCATATCTCGTTAACCGAGCGTCTAAACAGGTCAAAACTTGCAAAATTCAAAATTCTCTAATAACAAAACTACATGTCCAAAACTTATAGAAAATACATTTTTGTGCTCTGTGAGTCGATATCCTTCGCATACAATTCAATTGGAGTTGAAAAATTCATTTTTGAAGAAAATGACATTTCAAAATCTTTAAATCGTCATATCTCGTTAACCGAGCGTCTAAACAGGTCAAAACTTGCAAAATTCAAAATTCTCTAAAAACAAAACTACAAGTCCAAAACTTATAGAAAATACATTTTTGTGATCTGTGAGTCGATATCCTTCGCATACAATTCAATTGGAGTTGAAAAATTCATTTTTGAAGAAAATGACATTTCAAAATCTTTAAATCGTCATATCTCGTTAACCGAGCGTCTAAACAGGTCAAAACTTGCAAAATTCAAAATTCTCTAAAAACAAAACTACAAGTCCAAAACTTATAGAAAATACATTTTTGTGATCTGTGAGTCGATATCCTTCGCATACAATTCAATTGGAGTTGAAAAATTCATTTTTGAAGAAAATGACATTTCAAAATCTTTAAATCGTCATATCTCGTTAACCGAGCGTCTAAACAGGTCAAAACTTGCAAAATTCAAAATTCTCTAATAACAAAACTACATGTCCAAAACTTATAGAAAATACATTTTTGTGCTCTGTGAGTCGATATCCTTTGCATACAATTCAATTGGAGTTGAAAAATTAATTTTTGAAGAAAATGACATTTCAAAATCTTTAAATCGTCATATCTCGTTAACCGAGCGTCTAAACAGGTCAAAACTTGCAAAATTCAAAATTCTCTAAAAACAAAACTACAAGTCCAAAACTTATAGAAAATACATTTTTGTGATCTGTGAGTCGATATCCTTCGCATACAATTCAATTGGAGTTGAAAAATTCATTTTTGAAGAAAATGACATTTCAAAATCTTTAAATCGTCATATCTCGTTAACCGAGCGTCTAAACAGGTCAAAACTTGCAAAATTCAAAATTCTCTAAAAACAAAACTACAAGTCCAAAACTTATAGAAAATACATTTTTGTGATCTGTGAGTCGATATCCTTCGCATACAATTCAATTGGAGTTGAAAAATTCATTTTTGAAGAAAATGACATTTCAAAATCTTTAAATCGTCATATCTCGTTAACCGAGCGTCTAAACAGGTCAAAACTTGCAAAATTCAAAATTCTCTAAAAACAAAACTACATGTCCAAAACTTATAGAAAATACATTTTTGTGCTCTGTGAGTCGATATCCTTTGCATACAATTCAATTGGAGTTGAAAAATTAATTTTTGAAGAAAATGACATTTCAAAATCTTTAAATCGTCATATCTCGTTAACCGAGCGTCTAAACAGGTCAAAACTTGCAAAATTCAAAATTCTCTAAAAACAAAACTACAAGTCCAAAACTTATAGAAAATACATTTTTGTGCTCTGTGAGTCGATATCCTTCGCATACAATTCAATTGGAGTTGAAAAATTCATTTTTGAAGAAAATGACATTTCAAAATCTTTAAATCGTCATATCTCGTTAACCGAGCGTCTAAACAGGTCAAAACTTGCAAAATTCAAAATTCTCTAAAAACAAAACTACATGTCCAAAACTTATAGAAAATACATTTTTGTGATCTGTGAGTCGATATCCTTCGCATACAATTCAATTGGAGTTGAAAAATTCATTTTTGAAGAAAATGACATTTCAAAATCTTTAAATCGTCATATCTCGTTAACCGAGCGTCTAAACAGGTCAAAACTTGCAAAATTCAAAATTCTCTAAAAACAAAACTACATGTCCAAAACTTATAGAAAATACATTTTTGTGATCTGTGAGTCGATATCCTTCGCATACAATTCAATTGGAGTTGAAAAATTCATTTTTGAAGAAAATGACATTTCAAAATCTTTAAATCGTCATATCTCGTTAACCGAGCGTCTAAACAGGTCAAAACTTGCAAAATTCAAAATTCTCTAAAAACAAAACTACATGTCCAAAACTTATAGAAAATACATTTTTGTGATCTGTGAGTCGATATCCTTCGCATACAATTCAATTGGAGTTGAAAAATTCATTTTTGAAGAAAATGACATTTCAAAATCTTTAAATCGTCATATCTCGTTAACCGAGCATCTAAACAGGTCAAAACTTGCAAAATTCAAAATTCTCTAAAAACAAAACTACATGTCCAAAACTTATAGAAAATACATTTTTGTGCTCTGTGAGTCGATATCCTTCGCATACAATTCAATTGGAGTTGAAAAATTCATTTTTGAAGAAAATGACATTTCAAAATCTTTAAATCGTCATATCTCGTTAACCGAGCGTCTAAACGGTCAAAACTTGCAAAATTCAAAATTCTCTAAAAACAAAACTACATGTCCAAAACTTATAGAAAATACATTTTTGTGATCTGTGAGTCGATATCCTTCGCATACAATTCAATTGGAGTTGAAAAATTCATTTTTGAAGAAAATGACATTTCAAAATCTTTAAATCGTCATATCTCGTTAACCGAGCGTCTAAACAGGTCAAAACTTGCAAAATTCAAAATTCTCTAAAAACAAAACTACATGTCCAAAACTTATAGAAAATACATTTTTGTTCTCTGTGAGTCGATATTTAAATCGTCATATCTCGTTAACCGAGCGTCTAAACAGGTCAAAACTTGCAAAATTCAAAATTCTCTAAAAACAAAACTACAAGTCCAAAACTTATAGAAAATACATTTTTGTGCTCTGTGAGTCGATATCCTTCGCATACAATTCAATTGGAGTTGAAAAATTCATTTTTGAAGAAAAAGACATTTAAAAATCTTTAAATCGTCATATCTCGTTAACCGAGCGTCTAAACAGGTCAAAACTTGCAAAATTCAAAATTCTCTAAAAACAAAACTACAAGTCCAAAACTTATAGAAAATACATTTTTGTGCTCTGTGAGTCGATATCCTTCGCATACAATTCAATTGGAGTTGAAAAATTCATTTTTGAAGAAAATGACATTTCAAAATCTTTAAATCGTCATATCTCGTTAACCGAGCGTCTAAACGGTCAAAACTTGCAAAATTCAAAATTCTCTAAAAACAAAACTACATGTCCAAAACTTATAGAAAATACATTTTTGTGATCTGTGAGTCGATATCCTTCGCATACAATTCAATTGGAGTTGAAAAATTCATTTTTGAAGAAAATGACATTTCAAAATCTTTAAATCGTCATATCTCGTTAACCGAGCGTTTAAACAGGTCAAAACTTGCAAAATTCAAAATTCTCTAAAAACAAAACTACAAGTCCAAAACTTATAGAAAATACATTTTTGTGATCTGTGAGTCGATATCCTTCGCATACAATTCAATTGGAGTTGAAAAATTCATTTTTGGAGAAAACGACATTTAAAAATCTTTAAATCGTCATATCTCGTTAACCGAGCGTCTAAACAGGTCAAAACTTGCAAAATTTAAAATTCTCTAAAAACAAAACTACATGTCCAAAACTTATAGAAAATACATTTTTGTGATCTGTGAGTCGATATCCTTCGCATACAATTCAATTGGAGTTGAAAAATTCATTTTTGAAGAAAATGACATTTCAAAATCTTTAAATCGTCATATCTCGTTAACCGAGCGTCTAAACAGGTCAAAACTTGCAAAATTCAAAATTCTCTAAAAACAAAACTACATGTCCAAAACTTATAGAAAATACATTTTTGTGATCTGTGAGTCGATATCCTTCGCATACAATTCAATTGGAGTTGAAAAATTCATTTTTGAAGAAAATGACATTTCAAAATCTTTAAATCGTCATATCTCGTTAACCGAGCGTCTAAACAGGTCAAAACTTGCAAAATTCAAAATTCTCTAAAAACAAAACTACATGTCCAAAACTTATAGAAAATACATTTTTGTGATCTGTGAGTCGATATCCTTCGCATACAATTCAATTGGAGTTAAAAAATTCATTTTTCAAGAAAATGACATTTCAAAATCTTTAAATCGTCATATCTCGTTAACCGAGCGTCTAAACAGGTCAAAACTTGCAAAATTCAAAATTCTCTAAAAACAAAACTACAAGTCCAAAACTTATAGAAAATACATTTTTGTGATCTGTGAGTCGATATCCTTCGCATACAATTCAATTGGAGTTGAAAAATTCATTTTTTAAGAAAATGACATTTCAAAATCTTTAAATCGTCATATCTCGTTAACCGAGCATCTAAACAGGTCAAAACTTGCAAAATTCAAAATTCTCTAAAAACAAAACTACATGTCCAAAACTTATAGAAAATACATTTTTGTGCTCTGTGAGTCGATATTTAAATCGTCATATCTCGTTAACCGAGCGTCTAAACAGGTCAAAACTTGCAAAATTCAAAATTCTCTAAAAACAAAACTACATGTATAAAACTTATAGAAAATACATTTTTGTGATCTGTGCGTCGATATCCTTCGCATACAATTCAATTGGAGTTGAAAAATTCATTTTTGAAGAAAATGACATTTAAAAATCTTTAAATCGTCATATCTCGTTAACCGAGCGTCTAAACAGGTCAAAACTTGCAAAATTCAAAATTCTCTAAAAACAAAACTACATGTCCAAAACTTATAGAAAATACATTTTTGTGATCTGTGAGTCGATATCCTTCGCATACAATTCAATTGGAGTTGAAAAATTCATTTTTGAAGAAAATGACATTTCAAAATCTTTAAATCGTCATATCTCGTTAACCGAGCGTCTAAACAGGTCAAAACTTGCAAAATTCAAAATTCTCTAAAAACAAAACTACATGTCCAAAACTTATAGAAAATACATTTTTGTGCTCTGTGAGTCGATATCCTTCGCATACAATTCAATTGGAGTTGAAAAATTCATTTTTGAAGAAAATGACATTTCAAAATCTTTAATCGTCATATCTCGTTAACCGAGCGTCTAAACAGGTCAAAACTTGCAAAATTCAAAATTCTCTAAAAACAAAACTACATGTCCAAAACTTATAGAAAATACATTTTTGTGATCTGTGAGTCGATATCCTTCGCATACAATTCAATTGGAGTTGAAAAATTCATTTTTGAAGAAAATGACATTTCAAAATCTTTAAATCGTCATATCTCGTTAACCGAGCGTCTAAACAGGTCAAAACTTGCAAAATTCAAAATTCTCTAAAAACAAAACTACATGTCCAAAACTTATAGAAAATACATTTTTGTGATCTGTGAGTCGATATCCTTCGCATACAATTCAATTGGAGTTGAAAAATTCATTTTTGAAGAAAATGACATTTCAAAATCTTTAAATCGTCATATCTCGTTAACCGAGCGTCTAAACAGGTCAAAACTTGCAAAATTCAAAATTCTCTAAAAACAAAACTACATGTCCAAAACTTATAGAAAATACATTTTTGTGATCTGTGAGTCGATATCCTTCGCATACAATTCAATTGGAGTTGAAAAAATCATTTTTGAAGAAAATGACATTTCAAAATCTTTAAATCGTCATATCTCGTTAACCGAGCGTCTAAACAGGTCAAAACTTGCAAAATTCAAAATTCTCTAAAAACAAAACTACATGTCCAAAACTTATAGAAAATACATTTTTGTGCTCTGTGAGACGATATTTAAATCGTCATATCTCGTTAACCGAGCGTCTAAACAGGTCAAAACTTGCAAAATTAAAAATTCTCTAAAAACAAAACTACATGTCCAAAACTTATAGAAAATACATTTTTGTGCTCTGTGAGACGATATTTAAATCGTCATATCTCGTTAAAATCTCGAGAAAATACATTTTTGTGATCTGTGAGTCGATATCCTTCGCATACAATTCAATTGGAGTTGAAAAATTCATTTTTGAAGAAAATGACATTTCAAAATCTTTAAATCGTCATATCTCGTTAACCGAGCGTCTAAACAGGTCAAAACTTGCAAAATTCAAAATTCTCTAAAAACAAAACTACATGTCCAAAACTTATAGAAAATACATTTTTGTGATCTGTGAGTCGATATCCTTCGCATACAATTCAATTGGAGTTGAAAAAATCATTTTTGAAGAAAATGACATTTCAAAATCTTTAAATCGTCATATCTCGTTAACCGAGCGTCTAAACAGGTCAAAACTTGCAAAATTCAAAATTCTCTAAAAACAAAACTACATGTCCAAAACTTATAGAAAATACATTTTTGTGCTCTGTGAGACGATATTTAAATCGTCATATCTCGTTAACCGAGCGTCTAAACAGGTCAAAACTTGCAAAATTAAAAATTCTCTAAAAACAAAACTACATGTCCAAAACTTATAGAAAATACATTTTTGTGCTCTGTGAGACGATATTTAAATCGTCATATCTCGTTAACCGAGCGTCTAAACAGGTCAAAACTTGCAAAATTCAAAATTCTCTAAAAACAAAACTACATGTCCAAAACTTATAGAAAATACATTTTTGTGATCTGTGAGACGATATTTAAATCGTCATATCTCGTTAACCGAGCGTCTAAACAGGTCAAAACTTGCAAAATTAAAAATTCTCTAAAAACAAAACTACATGTATAAAACTTATAGAAAATACATTTTTGTGATCTGTGAGTCGATATCCTTCGCATACAATTCAATTGGAGTTGAAAAATTCATTTTTGAAGAAAATGACATTTCAAAATCTTTAAATCGTCATATCTCGTTAACCGAGCGTCTAAACAGGTCAAAACTTGCAAAATTCTCTAAAAACAAAACTACATGTCCAAAACTTATAGAAAATACATTTTTGTGCTCTGTGAGTCGATATCCTTCGCATACAATTCAATTGGAGTTGAAAAATTCATTTTTGAAGAAAATGACATTTCAAAATCTGTGAGTCGATATCCTTCGCATACAATTCAATTGGAGTTGAAAAAATTCATTTTTGAAGAAAATGACATTTCAAAATCTTTAAATCGTCATATCTCGTTAACCGAGCGTCTAAACAGGTCAAAACTTGCAAAATTCAAAATTCTCTAAAAACAAAACTACATGTCCAAAACTTATAGAAAATACATTTTTGTGCTCTGTGAGTCGATATCCTTCGCATACAATTCAATTGGAGTTGAAAAATTCATTTTTGAAGAAAATGACATTTCAAAATCTGTGAGTCGATATCCTTCGCATACAATTCAATTGGAGTTGAAAAAATTCATTTTTGAAGAAAATGACATTTCAAAATCTTTAAATCGTCATATCTCGTTAACCGAGCGTCTAAACAGGTCAAAACTTGCAAAATTCAAAATTCTCTAAAAACAAAACTACATGTCCAAAACTTATAGAAAATACATTTTTGTGCTCTGTGAGACGATATTTAAATCGTCATATCTCGTTAACCGAGCGTCTAAACAGGTCAAAACTTGCAAAATTCAAAATTCTCTAAAAACAAAACTACAAGTCCAAAACTTATAGAAAATACATTTTTGTGATCTGTGAGTCGATATCCTTCGCATACAATTCAATTGGAGTTGAAAAATTCATTTTTGAAGAAAATGACATTTCAAAATCTTTAAATCGTCATATCTCGTTAACCGAGCGTCTAAACAGGTCAAAACTTGCAAAATTCAAAATTCTCTAAAAACAAAACTACATGTCCAAAACTTATAGAAAATACATTTTTGTGATCTGTGAGTCGATATCCTTCGCATACTTCAATTGGAGTTGAAAAATTCATTTTTGAAGAAAATGACATTTCAAAATCTTTAAATCGTCATATCTCGTTAACCGAGCGTCTAAACAGGTCAAAACTTGCAAAATTCAAAATTCTCTAAAAACAAAACTACATGTCCAAAACTTATAGAAAATACATTTTTGTGCTCTGTGAGACGATATTTAAATCGTCATATCTCGTTAACCGAGCGTCTAAACAGGTCAAAACTTGCAAAATTCAAAATTCTCTAAAAACAAAACTACATGTCCAAAACTTATAGAAAATACATTTTTGTGATCTGTGAGACGATATTTAAATCGTCATATCTCGTTAACCGAGCGTCTAAACAGGTCAAAACTTGCAAAATTAAAAATTCTCTAAAAACAAAACTACATGTATAAAACTTATAGAAAATACATTTTTGTGATCTGTGCGTCGATATCCTTCGCATACAATTCAATTGGAGTTGAAAAATTCATTTTTGAAGAAAATGACATTTCAAAATCTTTAAATCGTCATATCTCGTTAACCGAGCGTCAAAACTTGCAAAATTCAAAATTCTCTAAAAACAAAACTACATGTCCAAAACTTATAGAAAATACATTTTTGTGCTCTGTGAGTCGATATCCTTCGCATACAATTCAATTGGAGTTGAAAAATTCATTTTTGAAGAAAATGACATTTCAAAATCTTTAAATCGTCATATCTCATTAACCGAGCGTCTAAACAGGTCAAAACTTGCAAAATTCAAAATTCTCTAAAAACAAAACTACAAGTCCAAAACTTATAGAAAATACATTTTTGTGCTCTGTGAGTCGATATCCTTCGCATACAATTAATTCAATTGGAGTTGAAAAATTCATTTTTGAAGAAAATGACATTTCAAAATCTTTAAATCGTCATATCTCGTTAACCGAGCGTCTAAACAGGTCAAAACTTGCAAAATTCAAAATTCTCTAAAAACAAAACTACATGTCCAAAACTTATAGAAAATACATTTTTGTGCTCTGTGAGTCGATATCCTTCGCATACAATTCAATTGGAGTTGAAAAATTCATTTTTGAAGAAAATGACATTTCAAAATCTGTGAGTCGATATCCTTCGCATACAATTCAATTGGAGTTGAAAAAATTCATTTTTGAAGAAAATGACATTTCAAAATCTTTAAATCGTCATATCTCGTTAACCGAGCGTCTAAACAGGTCAAAACTTGCAAAATTCAAAATTCTCTAAAAACAAAACTACATGTCCAAAACTTATAGAAAATACATTTTTGTGATCTGTGAGTCGATATCCTTCGCATACAATTCAATTGGAGTTGAAAAATTCATTTTTGAAGAAAATGACATTTCAAAATCTTTAATCGTCATATCTCGTTAACCGAGCGTCTAAACAGGTCAAAACTTGCAAAATTCAAAATTCTCTAAAAACAAAACTACAAGTCCAAAACTTATAGAAAATACATTTTTGTGATCTGTGAGTCGATATCCTTCGCATACAATTCAATTGGAGTTGAAAAATTCATTTTTGAAGAAAATGACATTTCAAAATCTTTAAATCGTCATATCTCGTTAACCGAGCGTCTAAACAGGTCAAAACTTGCAAAATTCAAAATTCTCTATAAACAAAACTACATGTCCAAAACTTATAGAAAATACATTTTTGTGCTCTGTGAGACGATATTTAAATCGTCATATCTCGTTAACCGAGCGTCTAAACAGGTCAAAACTTGCAAAATTCAAAATTCTCTAAAAACAAAACTACATGTCCAAAACTTATAGAAAATACATTTTTGTGATCTGTGAGTCGATATCCTTCGCATACAATTCAATTGGAGTTGAAAAATTCATTTTTGAAGAAAATGACATTTCAAAATCTTTAAATCGTCATATCTCGTTAACCGAGCGTCTAAACAGGTCAAAACTTGCAAAATTCAAAATTCTCTAAAAACAAAACTACATGTCCAAAACTTATAGAAAATACATTTTTGTGCTCTGTGAGACGATATTTAAATCGTCATATCTCGTTAACCGAGCGTCTAAACAGGTCAAAACTTGCAAAATTAAAAATTCTCTAAAAACAAAACTACATGTATAAAACTTATAGAAAATACATTTTTGTGATCTGTGCGTCGATATCCTTCGCATACAATTCAATTGGAGTTGAAAAATTCATTTTTGAAGAAAATGACATTTCAAAATCTTTAAATCGTCATATCTCATTAACCGAGCGTCTAAACAGGTCAAAACTTGCAAAATTCAAAATTCTCTAAAAACAAAACTACAAGTCCAAAACTTATAGAAAATACATTTTTGTGCTCTGTGAGTCGATATCCTTCGCATACAATTCAATTGGAGTTGAAAAATTCATTTTTGAAGAAAATGACATTTCAAAATCTGTGAGTCGAAAATTCTCTAATAACAAAACTTCATGTCCAAAACTTATAGAAAATACATTTTTGTGCTCTGTGAGACGATATTTAAATCGTCATATCTCGTTAACCGAGCGTCTAAACAGGTCAAAACTTGCAAAATTAAAAATTCTCTAAAAACAAAACTACATGTATAAAACTTATAGAAAATACATTTTTGTGATCTGTGCGTCGATATCCTTCGCATACAATTCAATTGGAGTTGAAAAATTCATTTTTGAAGAAAATGACATTTAAAAATCTTTAAATCGTCATATCTCGTTAACCGAGCGTCTAAACAGGTCAAAACTTGCAAAATTCAAAATTCTCTAAAAACAAAACTACAAGTCCAAAACTTATAGAAAATACATTTTTGTGCTCTGTGAGTCGATATCCTTCGCATACAATTCAATTGGAGTTGAAAAATTCATTTTTGAAGAAAATGACATTTCAAAATCTTTAAATCGTCATATCTCGTTAACCGAGCGTCTAAACAGGTCAAAACTTGCAAAATTCAAAATTCTCTAAAAACAAAACTACAAGTCCAAAACTTATAGAAAATACATTTTTGTGCTCTGTGAGTCGATATCCTTCGCATACAATTCAATTGGAGTTGAAAAATTCATTTTTGAAGAAAATGACATTTCAAAATCTTTAAATCGTCATATCTCGTTAACCGAGCGTCTAAACAGGTCAAAACTTGCAAAATTCAAAATTCTCTAATAACAAAACTACATGTCCAAAACTTATAGAAAATACATTTTTGTGCTCTGTGAGTCGATATCCTTCGCATACAATTCAATTGGAGTTGAAAAATTCATTTTTGAAGAAAATGACATTTCAAAATCTTTAAATCGTCATATCTCGTTAACCGAGCGTCTAAACAGGTCAAAACTTGCAAAATTCAAAATTCTCTAAAAACAAAACTACAATCCAAAACTTATAGAAAATACATTTTTGTGCTCTGTGAGTCGATATCCTTCGCATACAATTCAATTGGAGTTGAAAAAATTAATTTTTGAAGAAAATGACATTTCAAAATCTTTAAATCGTCATATCTCGTTAACCGAGCTTCTAAACAGGTCAAAACTTGCAAAATTCAAAATTCTCTAAAAACAAAACTACAAGTCCAAAACATATAGAAAATACATTTTTGTGATCTGTGAGTCGATATCCTTCGCATACAATTCAATTGGAGTTGAAAAATTCATTTTTCAAGAAAATGACATTTCAAAATCTTTAAATCGTCATATCTCGTTAACCGAGCGTCTAAACAGGTCAAAACTTGCAAAATTCAAAATTCTCTAATAACAAAACTACATGTCCAAAACTTATAGAAAATACATTTTTGTGCTCTGTGAGTCGATATCCTTCGCATACAATTCAATTGGAGTTGAAAAATTCATTTTTGAAGAAAATGACATTTCAAAATCTTTAAATCGTCATATCTCGTTAACCGAGCGTCTAAACAGGTCAACACTTGCAAAATTCAAAATTCTCTAAAAACAAAACTACAAGTCCAAAACTTATAGAAAATACATTTTTGTGATCTGTGAGTCGATATCCTTCGCATACAATTCAATTGGAGTTGAAAAATTCATTTTTGAAGAAAATGACATTTCAAAATCTTTAAATCGTCATATCTCGTTAACCGAGCGTCTAAACAGGTCAAAACTTGCAAAATTAAAAATTCTCTAAAAACAAAACTACAAGTCCAAAACTTATAGAAAATACATTTTTGTGCTCTGTGAGTCGATATCCTTCGCATACAATTCAATTGGAGTTGAAAAATTCATTTTTGAAGAAAATGACATTTCAAAATCTTTAAATCGTCATATCTCGTTAACCGAGCGTCTAAACAGGTCAAAACTTGCAAAATTCAAAATTCTCTAATAACAAAACTACATGTCCAAAACTTATAGAAAATACATTTTTGTGCTCTGTGAGTCGATATCCTTCGCATACAATTCAATTGGAGTTGAAAAATTCATTTTTGAAGAAAATGACATTTCAAAATCTTTAAATCGTCATATCTCGTTAACCGAGCGTCTAAACAGGTCAAAACTTGCAAAATTCAAAATTCTCTAAAAACAAAACTACAATCCAAAACTTATAGAAAATACATTTTTGTGCTCTGTGAGTCGATATCCTTCGCATACAATTCAATTGGAGTTGAAAAAATTAATTTTTGAAGAAAATGACATTTCAAAATCTTTAAATCGTCATATCTCGTTAACCGAGCTTCTAAACAGGTCAAAACTTGCAAAATTCAAAATTCTCTAAAAACAAAACTACAAGTCCAAAACATATAGAAAATACATTTTTGTGATCTGTGAGTCGATATCCTTCGCATACAATTCAATTGGAGTTGAAAAATTCATTTTTCAAGAAAATGACATTTCAAAATCTTTAAATCGTCATATCTCGTTAACCGAGCGTCTAAACAGGTCAAAACTTGCAAAATTCAAAATTCTCTAATAACAAAACTACATGTCCAAAACTTATAGAAAATACATTTTTGTGCTCTGTGAGTCGATATCCTTCGCATACAATTCAATTGGAGTTGAAAAATTCATTTTTGAAGAAAATGACATTTCAAAATCTTTAAATCGTCATATCTCGTTAACCGAGCGTCTAAACAGGTCAACACTTGCAAAATTCAAAATTCTCTAAAAACAAAACTACAAGTCCAAAACTTATAGAAAATACATTTTTGTGCTCTGTGAGTAGATATCCTTCGCATACAATTCAATTGGAGTTGAAAAATTCATTTTTGAAGAAAATGACATTTCAAAATCTTTAAATCGTCATATCTCGTTAACCGAAAAAACTACATGTCCAAAACTTATAGAAAATACATTTTTGTGCTCTGTGAGTCGATATCGTTCGCATACAATTCAATTGGAGTTGAAAAATTAATTTTTGAAGAAAATGACATTTCAAAATCTTTAAATCGTCATATCTCGTTAACCGAGCGTCTAAACAGGTCAAAACTTGCAAAATTAAAAATTCTCTAAAAACAAAACTACAAGTCCAAAACTTATAGAAAATACATTTTTGTGCTCTGTGAGTCGATATCCTTCGCATACAATTCAATTGGAGTTGAAAAATTCATTTTTGAAGAAAATGACATTTCAAAATCTTTAAATCGTCATATCTCGTTAACCGAGCGTCTAAACAGGTCAAAACTTGCAAAATTCAAAATTCTCTAAAAACAAAACTACATGTCCAAAACTTATAGAAAATACATTTTTGTGCTCTGTGAGTCGATATCCTTCGCATACAATTCAATTGGAGTTGAAAAATTCATTTTTGAAGAAAATGACATTTCAAAATCTTTAAATCGTCATATCTCGTTAACCGAGCGTCTAAACAGGTCAAAACTTGCAAAATTCAAAATTCTCTAAAAACAAAACTACAATCCAAAACTTATAGAAAATACATTTTTGTGCTCTGTGAGTCGATATCCTTCGCATACAATTCAATTGGAGTTGAAAAATTCATTTTTGAAGAAAATGACATTTCAAAATCTTTAAATCGTCATATCTCGTTAACCGAGCGTCTAAACAGGTCAAAACTTGCAAAATTCAAAATTCTCTAAAAACAAAACTACATGTCCAAAACTTATAGAAAATACATTTTTGTGATCTGTGAGTCGATATCCTTCGCATACAATTCAATTGGAGTTGAAAAATTAATTTTTGAAGAAAATGACAATTCAAAATCTTTAAATCGTCATATCTCGTTAACCGAGCGTCTAAACAGGTCAAAACTTGCAAAATTAAAAATTCTCTAAAAACAAAACTACAAGTCCAAAACTTATAGAAAATACATTTTTGTGCTCTGTGAGTCGATATCCTTCTCATACAATTCAATTGGAGTTGAAAAATTCATTTTTGAAGAAAATGACATTTCAAAATCTTTAAATCGTCATATCTCGTTAACCGAGCGTCTAAACAGGTCAAAACTTGCAAAATTCAAAATTCTCTAAAAACAAAACTACATGTCCAAAACATATAGAAAATACATTTTTGTGCTCTGTGAGTCGATATCCTTCGCATACAATTCAATTGGAGTTGAAAAATTCATTTTTGAAGAAAATGACATTTCAAAATCATTAAATCGTCATATCTCGTTAACCGAGCGTCTAAACAGGTCAAAACTTGCAAAATTCAAAATTCTCTAAAAACAAAACTACAAGTCCAAAACTTATAGAAAATACATTTTTGTGATCTGTGAGTCGATATCCTTCGCATACAATTCAATTGGAGTTGAAAAATTCATTTTTGAAGAAAATGACATTTCAAAATCTTTAAATCGTCATATCTCGTTAACCGAGCGTCTAAACAGGTCAAAACTTGCAAAATTCAAAATTCTCTAAAAACAAAACTACAAGTCCAAAACTTATAGAAAATACATTTTTGTGATCTGTGAGTCGATATCCTTCGCATACAATTCAATTGGAGTTGAAAAATTCATTTTTGAAGAAAATGACATTTCAAAATCTGTGAGTCGATATCCTTCGCATACAATTCAATTGGAGTTGAAAAATTAATTTTTGAAGAAAATGACAATTCAAAATCTTTAAATCGTCATATCTCGTTAACCGAGCGTCTAAACAGGTCAAAACTTGCAAAATTCAAAATTCTCTAAAAACAAAACTACAAGTCCAAAACTTATAGAAAATACATTTTTGTGATCTGTGAGTCGATATCCTTCGCATACAATTCAATTGGAGTTGAAAAATTAATTTTTGAAGAAAATGACAATTCAAAATCTTTAAATCGTCATATCTCGTTAACCGAGCGTCTAAACAGGTCAAAACTTGCAAAATTCAAAATTCTCTAAAAACAAAACTACAAGTCCAAAACTTATAGAAAATACATTTTTGTGATCTGTGAGTCGATATCCTTCGCATACAATTCAATTGGAGTTGAAAAATTAATTTTTGAAGAAAATGACAATTCAAAATCTTTAAATCGTCATATCTCGTTAACCGAGCGTCTAAACAGGTCAAAACTTGCAAAATTCAAAATTCTCTAAAAACAAAACTACAAGTCCAAAACTTATAGAAAATACATTTTTGTGCTCTGTGAGTCGATATCCTTCGCATACAATTCAATTGGAGTTGAAAAATTCACTTTTGAAGAAAATGACAATTCAAAATCTTTAAATCGTCATATCTCGTTAACCGAGCGTCTAAACAGGTCAAAACTTGCAAAATTCAAAATTCTCTAAAAACAAAACTACAAGTCCAAAACTTATAGAAAATACATTTTTGTGCTCTGGGAGTCGATATCCTTCGCATACAATTCAATTGGAGTTGAAAAATTCATTTTTGAAGAAAATGACATTTCAAAATCTGTGAGTCGATATCCTTCGCATACAATTCAATTGGAGTTGAAAAATTCATTTTTGAAGAAAATGACATTTCAAAATCTTTAAATCGTCATATCTCGTTAACCGAGCGTCTAAACAGGTCAAAACTTGCAAAATTCAAAATTCTCTAAAAACAAAACTACATGTCCAAAACATATAGAAAATACATTTTTGTGCTCTGTGAGTCGATATCCTTCGCATACAATTCAATTGGAGTTGAAAAATTCATTTTTGAAGAAAATGACATTTCAAAATCTGTGAGTCGATATCCTTCGCATACAATTCAATTGGAGTTGAAAAATTCATTTTTGAAGAAAATGACATTTCAAAATCTTTAAATCGTCATATCTCGTTAACCGAGCGTCTAAACAGTTCAAAACTTGCAAAATTCAAAATTCTCTAAAAACAAAACTACATGTCCAAAACTTATAGAAAATACATTTTTGTGCTCTGTGAGTCGATATCCTTCGCATACAATTCAATTGGAGTTGAAAAATTCATTTTTGAAGAAAATGACATTTCAAAATCTTTAAATCGTCATATCTCGTTAACCGAGCGTCTAAACAGGTCAAAACTTGCAAAATTCAAAATTCTCTAAAAACAAAACTACAAGTCCAAAACTTATAGAAAATACATTTTTGTGCTCTGTGAGTCGATATCCTTCGCATACAATTCAATTGGAGTTGAAAAATTCATTTTTGAAGAAAATGACATTTCAAAATCTTTAAATCGTCATATCTCGTTAACCGAGCGTCTAAACAGGTCAAAACTTGCAAAATTCAAAATTCTCTAAAAACAAAACTACAAGTCCAAAACTTATAGAAAATACATTTTTGTGCTCTGTGAGTCGATATTCTTCGCATACAATTCAATTGAAGTCTAAAAATTCATTTTTGAAGAAAATGACATTTCAAAATCTTTAAATCGTCATATCTCGTTAACCGAGCGTCTAAACAGGTCAAAACTTGCAAAATTCAAAATTCTCTGAAAACAAAACTACAAGTCCAAAACTTATAGAAAATACATTTTTGTGCTCTGTGAGTCGATATCCTTCGCATACAATTCAATTGGAGTTGAAAAATTCATTTTTGAAGAAAATGACATTTCAAAATCTTTAAATCGTCATATCTCGTTAACCGAGCGTCTAAACAGGTCAAAACTTGCAAAATTCAAAATTCTCTAAAAACAAAACTACAAGTCCAAAACTTATAGAAAATACATTTTTGTGATCTGTGAGTCGATATCCTTAGCATACAATTCAATTGGAGTTGAAAAATTCATTTTTGAAGAAAATGACATTTCAAAATCTTTAAATCGTCATATCTCGTTAACCGAGCGTCTAAACAGGTCAAAACTTGCAAAATTCAAAATTCTCTAAAAACAAAACTACCAGTCCAAAACTTATAGAAAATACATTTTTGTGATCTGTGAGTCGATATCCTTCGCATACAATTCAATTGGAGTTGAAAAATTCATTTTTGAAGAAAATGACATTTCAAAATCTTTAAATCGTCATATCTCGTTAACCGAGCGTCTAAACAGGTCAAAACTTGCAAAATTCAAAATTCTCTAAAAACAAAACTACAAGTCCAAAACTTATAGAAAATACATTTTTGTGATCTGTGAGTCGATATCCTTAGCATACAATTCAATTGGAGTTGAAAAATTCATTTTTGAAGAAAATGACATTTCAAAATCTTTAAATCGTCATATCTCGTTAACCGAGCGTCTAAACAGGTCAAAACTTGCAAAATTCAAAATTCTCTAAAAACAAAACTACAAGTCCAAAACTTATAGAAAATACATTTTTGTGCTCTGTGAGTCGATATCCTTCGCATACAATTCAATTGGAGTTGAAAAATTCATTTTTGAAGAAAATGACATTTCAAAATCTTTAAATCGTCATATCTCGTTAACCGAGCGTCTAAACAGGTCAAAACTTGCAAAATTCAAAATTCTCTAAAAACAAAACTACAAGTCCAAAACTTATAGAAAATACATTTTTGTGCTCTGTGAGTCGATATCCTTCGCATACAATTCAATTGGAGTTGAAAAATTCATTTTTGAAGAAAATGACATTTCAAAATCTTTAAATCGTCATATCTCGTTAACCGAGCGTCTAAACAGGTCAAAACTTGCAAAATTCAAAATTCTCTAAAAACAAAACTACAAGTCCAAAACTTATAGAAAATACATTTTTGTGCTCTGTGAGTCGATATCCTTCGCATACAATTCAATTGGAGTTGAAAAATTCATTTTTGAAGAAAATGACATTTCAAAATCTTTAAATCGTCATATCTCGTTAACCGAGCGTCTAAACAGGTCAAAACTTGCAAAATTCAAAATTCTCTAAAAACAAAACTACAAGTCCAAAACTTATAGAAAATACATTTTTGTGATCTGTGAGTCGATATCCTTAGCATACAATTCAATTGGAGTTGAAAAATTCATTTTTGAAGAAAATGACATTTCAAAATCTTTAAATCGTCATATCTCGTTAACCGAGCGTCTAAACAGGTCAAAACTTGCAAAATTCAAAATTCTCTAAAAACAAAACTACAAGTCCAAAACTTATAGAAAATACATTTTTGTGCTCTGTGAGTCGATATCCTTCGCATACAATTCAATTGGAGTTGAAAAATTCATTTTTGAAGAAAATGACATTTCAAAATCTTTAAATCGTCATATCTCGTTAACCGAGCGTCTAAACAGGTCAAAACTTGCAAAATTCAAAATTCTCTAAAAACAAAACTACAAGTCCAAAACTTATAGAAAATACATTTTTGTGCTCTGTGAGTCGATATCCTTCGCATACAATTCAATTGGAGTTGAAAAATTCATTTTTGAAGAAAATGACATTTCAAAATCTTTAAATCGTCATATCTCGTTAACCGAGCGTCTAAACAGGTCAAAACTTGCAAAATTTAAAATTCTCTAAAAACAAAACTACATGTCCAAAACTTATAGAAAATACATTTTTGTGCTCTGTGAGTCGATATCCTTCGCATACAATTCAATTGGAGATGAAAAATTCATTTTTGAAGAAAATGACATTTCAAAATCTTTAAATCGTCATATCTCGTTAACCGAGCGTCTAAACAGGTCAAAACTTGCAAAATTCAAAATTCTCTAAAAACAAAACTACAAGTCCAAAACTTATAGAAAATACATTTTTGTGATCTGTGAGTCGATATCCTTCGCATACAATTCAATTGGAGTTGAAAAATTCATTTTTGAAGAAAATGACATTTCAAAATCTTTAAATCGTCATATCTCGTTAACCGAGCGTCTAAACAGGTCAAAACTTGCAAAATTCAAAATTCTCTAAAAACAAAACTACAAGTCCAAAACTTATAGAAAATACATTTTTGTGCTCTGTGAGTCAATATCCTTCGCATACAATTCAATTGGAGTTGAAAAATTCATTTTTGAAGAAAATGACAATTCAAAATCTTTAAATCGTCATATCTCGTTAACCGAGCGTCTAAACAGGTCAAAACTTGCAAAATTCAAAATTCTCTAATAACAATACTACATGTCCAAAACTTATAGAAAATACATTTTTGTGCTCTGTGAGTCGATATCCTTAGCATACAATTCAATTGGAGATGAAAAATTAATTTTTGAAGAAAATGACATTTCAAAATCTTTAAATCGTCATATCTCGTTAACCGAGCGTCTAAACAGGTCAAAACTTGCAAAATTCAAAATTCTCTAAAAACAAAACTACAAGTCCAAAACTTATAGAAAATACATTTTTGTGATCTGTGAGTCGATATCCTTAGCATACAATTCAATTGGAGTTGAAAAATTCATTTTTGAAGAAAATGACATTTCAAAATCTTTAAATCGTCATATCTCGTTAACCGAGCGTCTAAACAGGTCAAAACTTGCAAAATTTAAAATTCTTTAAAAACAAAACTACATGTCCAAAACTTATAGAAAATACATTTTTGTGCTCTGTGAGTCGATATCCTTCGCATACAATTCAATTGGAGATGAAAAATTCATTTTTGAAGAAAATGACATTTCAAAATCTTTAAATCGTCATATCTCGTTAACCGAGCGTCTAAACAGGTCAAAACTTGCAAAATTCAAAATTCTCTAAAAACAAAACTACAAGTCCAAAACTTATAGAAAATACATTTTTGTGATCTGTGAGTCGATATCCTTCGCATACAATTCAATTGGAGTTGAAAAATTCATTTTTGAAGAAAATGACATTTCAAAATCTTTAAATCGTCATATCTCGTTAACCGAGCGTCTAAACAGGTCAAAACTTGCAAAATTCAAAATTCTCTAAAAACAAAACTACAAGTCCAAAACTTATAGAAAATACATTTTTGTGCTCTGTGAGTCAATATCCTTCGCATACAATTCAATTGGAGTTGAAAAATTCATTTTTGAAGAAAATGACATTTCAAAATCTTTAAATCGTCATATCTCGTTAACCGAGCGTCTAAACAGGTCAAAACTTGCAAAATTTAAAATTCTTTAAAAACAAAACTACATGTCCAAAACTTATAGAAAATACATTTTTGTGCTCTGTGAGTCGATATCCTTCGCATACAATTCAATTGGAGTTGAAAAATTCATTTTTGAAGAAAATGACATTTCAAAATCTTTAAATCGTCATATCTCGTTAACCGAGCGTCTAAACAGGTCAAAACTTGCAAAATTCAAAATTCTCTAAAAACAAAACTACAAGTCCAAAACTTATAGAAAATACATTTTTGTGCTCTGTGAGTCGATATCCTTCGCATACAATTCAATTGGAGTTGAAAAATTCATTTTTGAAGAAAATGACATTTCAAAATCTTTAAATCGTCATATCTCGTTAACCGAGCGTCTAAACAGGTCAAAACTTGCAAAATTCAAAATTCTCTAAAAACAAAACTACAAGTCCAAAACTTATAGAAAATACATTTTTGTGCTCTGTGAGTCGATATCCTTCGCATACAATTCAATTGGAGTTGAAAAATTCATTTTTGAAGAAAATGACATTTCAAAATCTTTAAATCGTCATATCTCGTTAACCGAGCGTCTAAACAGGTCAAAACTTGCAAAATTCAAAATTCTCTAAAAACAAAACTACAAGTCCAAAACTTATAGAAAATACATTTTTGTGATCTGTGAGTCGATATCCTTAGCATACAATTCAATTGGAGTTGAAAAATTCATTTTTGAAGAAAATGACATTTCAAAATCTTTAAATCGTCATATCTCGTTAACCGAGCGTCTAAACAGGTCAAAACTTGCAAAATTCAAAATTCTCTAAAAACAAAACTACAAGTCCAAAACTTATAGAAAATACATTTTTGTGCTCTGTGAGTCGACATCCTTCGCATACAATTCAATTGGAGTTGAAAAATTCATTTTTGAAGAAAATGACATTTCAAAATCTTTAAATCGTCATATCTCGTTAACCGAGCGTCTAAACAGGTCAAAACTTGCAAAATTCAAAATTCTCTAAAAACAAAACTACAAGTCCAAAACTTATAGAAAATACATTTTTGTGCTCTGTGAGTCGATATCCTTCGCATACAATTCAATTGGAGTTGAAAAATTCATTTTTGAAGAAAATGACATTTCAAAATCTTTAAATCGTCATATCTCGTTAACCGAGCGTCTAAACAGGTCAAAACTTGCAAAATTTAAAATTCTTTAAAAACAAAACTACATGTCCAAAACTTATAGAAAATACATTTTTGTGCTCTGTGAGTCGATATCCTTCGCATACAATTCAATTGGAGATGAAAAATTCATTTTTGAAGAAAATGACATTTCAAAATCTTTAAATCGTCATATCTCGTTAACCGAGCGTCTAAACAGGTCAAAACTTGCAAAATTCAAAATTCTCTAAAAACAAAACTACAAGTCCAAAACTTATAGAAAATACATTTTTGTGATCTGTGAGTCGATATCCTTCGCATACAATTCAATTGGAGTTGAAAAATTCATTTTTGAAGAAAATGACATTTCAAAATCTTTAAATCGTCATATCTCGTTAACCGAGCGTCTAAACAGGTCAAAACTTGCAAAATTCAAAATTCTCTAAAAACAAAACTACAAGTCCAAAACTTATAGAAAATACATTTTTGTGCTCTGTGAGTCAATATCCTTCGCATACAATTCAATTGGAGTTGAAAAATTCATTTTTGAAGAAAATGACAATTCAAAATCTTTAAATCGTCATATCTCGTTAACCGAGCGTCTAAACAGGTCAAAACTTGCAAAATTCAAAATTCTCTAATAACAATACTACATGTCCAAAACTTATAGAAAATACATTTTTGTGCTCTGTGAGTCGATATCCTTAGCATACAATTCAATTGGAGATGAAAAATTAATTTTTGAAGAAAATGACATTTCAAAATCTTTAAATCGTCATATCTCGTTAACCGAGCGTCTAAACAGGTCAAAACTTGCAAAATTCAAAATTCTCTAAAAACAAAACTACAAGTCCAAAACTTATAGAAAATACATTTTTGTGATCTGTGAGTCGATATCCTTAGCATACAATTCAATTGGAGTTGAAAAATTCATTTTTGAAGAAAATGACATTTCAAAATCTTTAAATCGTCATATCTCGTTAACCGAGCGTCTAAACAGGTCAAAACTTGCAAAATTTAAAATTCTTTAAAAACAAAACTACATGTCCAAAACTTATAGAAAATACATTTTTGTGCTCTGTGAGTCGATATCCTTCGCATACAATTCAATTGGAGATGAAAAATTCATTTTTGAAGAAAATGACATTTCAAAATCTTTAAATCGTCATATCTCGTTAACCGAGCGTCTAAACAGGTCAAAACTTGCAAAATTCAAAATTCTCTAAAAACAAAACTACAAGTCCAAAACTTATAGAAAATACATTTTTGTGATCTGTGAGTCGATATCCTTCGCATACAATTCAATTGGAGTTGAAAAATTCATTTTTGAAGAAAATGACATTTCAAAATCTTTAAATCGTCATATCTCGTTAACCGAGCGTCTAAACAGGTCAAAACTTGCAAAATTCAAAATTCTCTAAAAACAAAACTACAAGTCCAAAACTTATAGAAAATACATTTTTGTGCTCTGTGAGTCAATATCCTTCGCATACAATTCAATTGGAGTTGAAAAATTCATTTTTGAAGAAAATGACAATTCAAAATCTTTAAATCGTCATATCTCGTTAACCGAGCGTCTAAACAGGTCAAAACTTGCAAAATTCAATACTACATGTCCAAAACTTATAGAAAATACATTTTTGTGCTCTGTGAGTCGATATCCTTAGCATACAATTCAATTGGAGATGAAAAATTCATTTTTGAAGAAAATGACATTTCAAAATCTTTAAATCGTCATATCTCGGGACATGTCCGGGACATGTCCCGGACATGTCCCGGACATGTCCCAGGCATGTCCCGGACATGTCCCGGACATGTCCCGCACATGTCCCGGACATGTCCCGGACATGTCCCGCACATGTCCCGGACGTGTCCCAGGCATGTCCCAGACATGTCCCAGACATGTCCCGGACATGTCCTGGACATGTCCCGGAAATATCCCAGGCATGTCCCGAACATGTCCCAGGCATGTCCCGGACATGTCCCAGGCATGTCCCGGACATGTCCCAGGCATGTCCCGGACATGTCCCGAACAAGTCTCAGACATGTCCCGGACAAGTCTCAGACATGTCCCGGACATGTCCCAGGCATGTCCCGGACATGTCCCAGGCATGTCCCGGACATGTCCCAGGCATGTCCTGGACATGTCCCAGGCATGTCCCAGACATGTCCCGGACATGTCCCGGACATGTCCCAGGCATGTCCAAGGCATGTCCCGGACATGTCCCAGGCATGTCCCAGGCATGTCCCGGACATGTCCAAGGCATGTCCCGGACATGTCCCAGGCATGTCCCAGGCATGTCCCTAACATGTCCCAAGCATGTCCCAAGCATGTCCCGCACATGTCCCGGACATGTCCCAGACATGTCCCGGACATGTCCCGGACATGTCTCGGACATGTCCCAGGCATGTCCCGGACATGTCCCGGAAGAGTCCCAGACATTTCCCGGACATGTCCCGGACATGTCCCGGACATGTCCCAGGCATGTCCCGAACATGTCCCAGGCATGTCCCGAACATGTCCCAGGCATGTCCCGGACATGTCCCAGGCATGTCCCGGACATGTCCCAGGCATGTCCCAGGCATGTCCCAGGCATGTCCCGGACATGTCCCGGACATGTCCCATTCATGTCCAAGGCATGTCCCGGACATGTCCCGGACATGTCCCAGGCATGTCCCAGGCATGTCCCGGACATGTCCCAAGCATGTCCCAAGCATGTCCCGGATATGTCCCAGGCATGTCCCGGGCATGTCCCGGGCATGTCCCGGGCATGTCCCGGACATGTCCCAGTCATGTCCCGGACATGCCCCAGGCATGTCCCGGACATGTCTCGGACATGTCCCAGGCATGTCCCGGACATGTCCCAGGCATGTCCCGGACATGTCCCGAAGATGTCTCGAAGATGTCCCGAAGATGTCCCGAGCATGTCCCGATGATGTCCCGAAGATGTCCCGAAGATGTCCCGAAGATGTCCCGAAGATGTCCCGAGCATGTCCCGAAGATGTCCCGAAGATGTCCCGAGCATGTCCCGAAGATGTCCCGAAGATGTCCCGAAGATGTCCCGAAGATGTCCCGAAGATGTCCCGAGCATGTCCCGAGCATGTCCCGAAGCTGTCAAGAAGATGTCCCGAAGAGGTCCCGAAGATGTCCCGAAGATGTCCCGAGCATGTTCCGAAGATGTCCCGAAGATGTCCCGAAGATGTCCCGAAGATGTCCCGAAGATGTCCCGAAGATGTCCCGAAGATGTCCCGAGCATGTCCCGAAGATGTCCCGAAGATGTCCCGAAGATGTCCCGAAGATGTCCCGAAGATGTCCCGAAGATGTCCCGAGCATGTCCCGAAGATGTCCCGAAGATGTCCCGAAGATGTCCCGAGCATGTCCCGAAGATGTCCCGAAGATGTCCCGACAGCGTCTAAACAGGTCAAAACTTGCAAAATTCAAAATTCTCTAAAAACAAAACTACAAGTCCAAAACTTATAGAAAATAAATTTTTGTGCTCTGTGAGTCGATATCCTTCGCATACAATTCAATTGGAGTTGAAAAATTCATTTTTGAAGAAAATGACATTTCAAAATCTTTAAATCGTCATATCTCGTTAACCGAGCGTCTAAACAGGTCAAAACTTGCAAAATTCAAAATTCTCTAAAAACAAAACTACAAGTCCAAAACTTATAGAAAATACATTTTTGTGCTCTGTGAGTCGATATCCTTCGCATACAATTCAATTGGAGTTGAAAAATTCATTTTTGAAGAAAATGACATTTCAAAATCTTTAAATCGTCATATCTCGTTAACCGAGCGTCTAAACAGGTCAAAACTTGCAAAATTTAAAATTCTTTAAAAACAAAACTACATGTCCAAAACTTATAGAAAATACATTTTTGTGCTCTGTGAGTCGATATCCTTCGCATACAATTCAATTGGAGATGAAAAATTCATTTTTGAAGAAAATGACATTTCAAAATCTTTAAATCGTCATATCTCGTTAACCGAGCGTCTAAACAGGTCAAAACTTGCAAAATTCAAAATTCTCTAAAAACAAAACTACAAGTCCAAAACTTATAGAAAATACATTTTTGTGCTCTGTGAGTCGATATCCTTCGCATACAATTCAATTGGAGATGAAAAATTCATTTTTGAAGAAAATGACATTTCAAAATCTTTAAATCGTCATATCTCGTTAACCGAGCGTCTAAACAGGTCAAAACTTGCAAAATTCAAAATTCTCTAAAAACAAAACTACAAGTCCAAAACTTATAGAAAATACATTTTTGTGATCTGTGAGTCGATATCCTTCGCATACAATTCAATTGGAGTTGAAAAATTCATTTTTGAAGAAAATGACATTTCAAAATCTTTAAATCGTCATATCTCGTTAACCGAGCGTCTAAACAGGTCAAAACTTGCAAAATTCAAAATTCTCTAAAAACAAAACTACAAGTCCAAAACTTATAGAAAATACATTTTTGTGCTCTGTGAGTCGATATCCTTCGCATACAATTCAATTGGAGTTGAAAAATTCATTTTTGAAGAAAATGACAATTCAAAATCTTTAAATCGTCATATCTCGTTAACCGAGCGTCTAAACAGGTCAAAACTTGCAAAATTCAAAATTCTCTAATAACAATACTACATGTCCAAAACTTATAGAAAATACATTTTTGTGCTCTGTGAGTCGATATCCTTAGCATACAATTCAATTGGAGATGAAAAATTCATTTTTAAAGAAAATGACATTTCAAAATCTTTAAATCGTCATATCTCGGGACATGTCCGGGACATGTGCGGGACATGTCCCGGACATGTCCCAGGCATGTCCCGGACATTTCCCGGACATGTCCCGCACATGTCCCGGACATGTCCCGGACATGTCCCGCACATGTCCCGGACGTGTCCCAGGCATGTCCCAGACATGTCCCAGACATGTCCCGGACATGTCCTGGACATGTCCCGGAAATATCCCAGGCATGTCCCGAACATGTCCCAGGCATGTCCCGGACATGTCCCAGGCATGTCCCGGACATGTCCCAGGCATGTCCCGGACATGTCCCGGACAAGTCTCAGACATGTCCCGGACAAGTCTCAGACATGTCCCGGACATGTCCCAGGCATGTCCCGGACATGTCCCAGGCATGTCCTGGACATGTCCCAGGCATGTCCCAGACATGTCCCGGACATGTCCCAGGCATGTCCCAGGCATGTCCCGGACATGTCCAAGGCATGTCCCGGACATGTCCCAGGCATGTCCCAGGCATGTCCCTAACATGTCCCAAGCATGTCCCAAGCATGTCCCGGACATGTCCCGGACATGTCCCGGAAGAGTCCCAGACATTTCCCGGACATGTCCCGGACATGTCCCGGACATGTCCCAGGCATGTCCCGAACATTTCCCAGGCATGTCCCGAACATGTCCCAGGCATGTCCCGGACATGTCCCAGGCATGTCCCGGACATGTCCCAGGCATGTCCTGGACATGTCCCAGGCATGTCCCAGGCATGTCCCAGGCATGTCCCGGACATGTCCCGGACATGTCCCATTCATGTCCAAGGCATGTCCCGGACATGTCCCGGACATGTCCCAGGCATGTCCCAGGCATGTCCCGGACATGTCCCAAGCATGTCCCGGATATGTCCCAGGCATGTCCCGGGCATGTCCCGGGCATGTCCCGGACATGTCCCAGTCATGTCCCGGACATGTCCCAGGCATGTCCCGGACATGTCCCGGACATGTCCCAGGCATGTCCCGGACATGTCCCAGGCATGTCCCGGACATGTCCCAGGCATGTCCCGGACATGTCCCGAAGATGTCTCGAAGATGTCCCGAAGATGTCCCGAGCATGTCCCGATGATGTCCCGATGATGTCCCGAAGATGTCCCGAAGATGTCCCGAGCATGTCCCGAAGATGTCCCGAAGATGTCCCGAGCATGTCCCGAAGATGTCCCGAAGATGTCCCGAAGATGTCCCGAAGATGTCCCGAGCATGTCCCGAGCATGTCCCGAAGCTGTCAAGAAGATGTCCCGAAGAGGTCCCGAAGATGTCCCGAAGATGTCCCGAGCATGTTCCGAAGATG
Source organism: Episyrphus balteatus (assembly GCF_945859705.1). Lineage (NCBI taxonomy): Eukaryota > Metazoa > Arthropoda > Insecta > Diptera > Syrphidae > Episyrphus > Episyrphus balteatus. The sequence continues at coordinate 38,953,604 of NC_079135.1, forward strand.
TCCCGAAGATGTCCCGAAGATGTCCCGAAGATGTCCCGAAGATGTCCCGAAGATGTCCCGAGCATGTCCCGAAGATGTCCCGAAGATGTCCCGAAGATGTCCCGAAGATGTCCCGAAGATGTCGCGAAGATGTCCCGAGCATGTCCCGAAGATGTCCCGAAGATGTCCCGAAGATGTCCCGAAGATGTCCCGAGCATGTCCCGAAGATGTCCCGAAGATGTCCCGACTGCGTCTAAACAGGTCAAAACTTGCAAAATTCAAAATTCTCTAAAAACAAAACTACAAGTCCAAAACTTATAGAAAATACATTTTTGTGCTCTGTGAGTCGATATCCTTCGCATACAATTCAATTGGAGTTGAAAAATTCATTTTTGAAGAAAATGACATTTCAAAATCTTTAAATCGTCATATCTCGTTAACCGAGCGTCTAAACAGGTCAAAACTTGCAAAATTTAAAATTCTTTAAAAACAAAACTACATGTCCAAAACTTATAGAAAATACATTTTTGTGCTCTGTGAGTCGATATCCTTCGCATACAATTCAATTGGAGATGAAAAATTCATTTTTGAAGAAAATGACATTTCAAAATCTTTAAATCGTCATATCTCGTTAACCGAGCGTCTAAACAGGTCAAAACTTGCAAAATTCAAAACTCTCTAAAAACAAAACTACAAGTCCAAAACTTATAGAAAATACATTTTTGTGATCTGTGAGTCGATATCCTTCGCATACAATTCAATTGGAGTTGAAAAATTCATTTTTGAAGAAAATGACATTTCAAAATCTTTAAATCGTCATATCTCGTTAACCGAGCGTCTAAACAGGTCAAAACTTGCAAAATTCAAAATTCTCTAAAAACAAAACTACAAGTCCAAAACTTATAGAAAATACATTTTTGTGCTCTGTGAGTCAATATCCTTCGCATACAATTCAATTGGAGTTGAAAAATTCATTTTTGAAGAAAATGACATTTCAAAATCTTTAAATCGTCATATCTCGTTAACCGAGCGTCTAAACAGGTCAAAACTTGCAAAATTCAAAATTCTCTAATAACAATACTACATGTCCAAAACTTATAGAAAATACATTTTTGTGCTCTGTGAGTCGATATCCTTAGCATACAATTCAATTGGAGATGAAAAATTCATTTTTGAAGAAAATGACATTTCAAAATCTTTAAATCGTCATATCTCGGGACATGTCCGGGACATGTGCGGGACATGTCCCGGACATGTCCCAGGCATGTCCCGGACATGTCCCGGACATGTCCCGCACATGTCCCGCACATGTCCCGGACATGTCCCGGACATGTCCCGCACATGTTCCGGACGTGTCCCAGGCATGTCCCAGACATGTCCCAGACATGTCCCGGACATGTCCCAGGCATGTCCCGGACATGTCTCGGACATGTCCCGGACATGTCTCGGACATGTCCCAGGCATGTCCCGGACATGTCCCGGAAGAGTCCCAGACATTTCCCGGACATGTCCCGGACATGTCCCGGACATGTCCCGGACATGTCCCAGGCATGTCCCGAACATTTCCCAGGCATGTCCCGAACATGTCCCAGGCATGTCCCGGACATGTCCCAGGCATGTCCCAGGCATGTCCCAGGCATGTCCCGGACATGTCCCGGACATGTCCCATTCATGTCCAAGGCATGTCCCGGACATGTCCCCGGCATGTCCCAGGCATGTCCCGGACATGTCCCAAGCATGTCCCAAGCATGTCCCGGATATGTCCCAGGCATGTCCCGGGCATGTCCCGGGCATGTCCCGGACATGTCCCAGTCATGTCCCGGACATGTCCCAGGCATGTCCCGGGCATGTCCCGGACATGTCCCAGGCATGTCCCGGACATGTCCCGAAGATGTCTCGAAGATGTCCCGAAGATGTCCCGAGCATGTCCCGATGATGTCCCGAAGATGTCCCGAAGATGTCCCGAAGATGTCCCGAGCATGTCCCGAAGATGTCCCGAAGATGTCCCGAGCATGTCCCGAAGATGTCCCGAAGATGTCCCGAAGATGTCCCGAAGATGTCCCGAAGATGTCCCGAGCATGTCCCGAGCATGTCCCGAAGCTGTCCCGAAGATGTCCCGAAGAGGTCCCGAAGATGTCCCGAAGATGTCCCGAAGATGTCCCGAAGATGTCCCGAAGATGTCCCGAAGATGTCCCGAAGATGTCCCGAGCATGTCCCGAAGATGTCCCGAAGATGTCCCGAAGATGTCCCGAAGATGTCCCGAAGATGTCCCGAAGATGTCCCGAAGATGTCCCGAGCATGTCCCGAAGATGTCCCGAAGATGTCCCGAGCATGTCCCGAAGATGTCCCGAAGATGTCCCGAAGATGTCCCGAAGATGTCCCGAAGATGTCCCGAAGATGTCCTGAAGATGTCCCGAAGATGTCCCGAAGATGTCCCGAAGATGTCCCGAAGATGTCCCGAAGATGTTCCGAGCATGTCCCGAGCATGTCCCGAAGATGTCCCAAAGATGTCCCGAAGATGTCCCAAAGATGTCCCGAAGATGTCCCGAAGATGTCCCGAAGATGTCCCGAGCATGTCCCGAAGATGTCCCGAAGATGTCCCGACAGCGTCTAAACAGGTCAAAACTTGCAAAATTCAAAATTCTCTAAAAACAAAACTACAAGTCCAAAACTTATAGAAAATACATTTTTGTGCTCTGTGAGTCGATATCCTTCGCATACAATTCAATTGGAGTTGAAAAATTCATTTTTGAAGAAAATGACATTTCAAAATCTTTAAATCGTCATATCTCGTTAACCGAGCGTCTAAACAGGTCAAAACTTGCAAAATTTAAAATTCTTTAAAAACAAAACTACATGTCCAAAACTTATAGAAAATACATTTTTGTGCTCTGTGAGTCGATATCCTTCGCATACAATTCAATTGGAGATGAAAAATTCATTTTTGAAGAAAATGACATTTCAAAATCTTTAAATCGTCATATCTCGTTAACCGAGCGTCTAAACAGGTCAAAACTTGCAAAATTCAAAATTCTCTAAAAACAAAACTACAAGTCCAAAACTTATAGAAAATACATTTTTGTGCTCTGTGAGTCGATATCCTTCGCATACAATTCAATTGGAGATGAAAAATTCATTTTTGAAGAAAATGACATTTCAAAATCTTTAAATCGTCATATCTCGTTAACCGAGCGTCTAAACAGGTCAAAACTTGCAAAATTCAAAATTCTCTAAAAACAAAACTACAAGTCCAAAACTTATAGAAAATACATTTTTGTGCTCTGTGAGTCGATATCCTTCGCATACAATTCAATTGGAGATGAAAAATTCATTTTTGAAGAAAATGACATTTCAAAATCTTTAAATCGTCATATCTCGTTAACCGAGCGTCTAAACAGGTCAAAACTTGCAAAATTCAAAATTCTCTAAAAACAAAACTACAAGTCCAAAACTTATAGAAAATACATTTTTGTGCTCTGTGAGTCGATATCCTTCGCATACAATTCAATTGGAGCTGAAAAATTCATTTTTGAAGAAAATGACATTTCAAAATCTTTAAATCGTCATATCTCGTTAACCGAGCGTCTAAACAGGTCAAAACTTGCAAAATTCAAAATTCTCTAAAAACAAAACTACAAGTCCAAAACTTATAGAAAATACATTTTTGTGATCTGTGAGTCGATATCCTTCGCATACAATTCAATTGGAGTTGAAAAATTCATTTTTGAAGAAAATGACATTTCAAAATCTTTAAATCGTCATATCTCGTTAACCGAGCGTCTAAACAGGTCAAAACTTGCAAAATTCAAAATTCTCTAAAAACAAAACTACAAGTCCAAAACTTATAGAAAATACATTTTTGTGCTCTGTGAGTCAATATCCTTCGCATACAATTCAATTGGAGTTGAAAAATTCATTTTTGAAGAAAATGACAATTCAAAATCTTTAAATCGTCATATCTCGTTAACCGAGCGTCTAAACAGGTCAAAACTTGCAAAATTCAATACTACATGTCCAAAACTTATAGAAAATACATTTTTGTGCTCTGTGAGTCGATATCCTTAGCATACAATTCAATTGGAGATGAAAAATTCATTTTTGAAGAAAATGACATTTCAAAATCTTTAAATCGTCATATCTCGGGACATGTCCCGCACATGTCCCGGACGTGTCCCAGGCATGTCCCAGACATGTCCCAGACATGTCCCGGACATGTCCTGGACATGTCCCGGACATGTCCCGCACATGTCCCGGACGTGTCCCAGGCATGTCCCAGACATGTCCCAGACATGTCCCGGACATGTCCTGGACATGTCCCGGAAATATCCCAGGCATGTCCCGAACATGTCCCAGGCATGTCCCGGACATGTCCCAGGCATGTCCCGGACATGTCCCAGGCATGTCCCGGACATGTCCCGAACAAGTCTCAGACATGTCCCGGACAAGTCTCAGACATGTCCCGGACATGTCCCAGGCATGTCCCGGACATGTCCCAGGCATGTCCCGGACATGTCCCAGGCATGTCCTGGACATGTCCCAGGCATGTCCCAGACATGTCCCGGACATGTCCCGGACATGTCCCAGGCATGTCCAAGGCATGTCCCGGACATGTCCCAGGCATGTCCCAGGCATGTCCCGGACATGTCCAAGGCATGTCCCGGACATGTCCCAGGCATGTCCCAGGCATGTCCCTAACATGTCCCAAGCATGTCCCAAGCATGTCCCGCACATGTCCCGGACATGTCCCAGACATGTCCCGGACATGTCCCGGACATGTCTCGGACATGTCCCAGGCATGTCCCGGACATGTCCCGGAAGAGTCCCAGACATTTCCCGGACATGTCCCGGACATGTCCCGGACATGTCCCAGGCATGTCCCGAACATTTCCCAGGCATGTCCCGAACATGTCCCAGGCATGTCCCGGACATGTCCCAGGCATGTCCCGGACATGTCCCAGGCATGTCCCAGGCATGTCCCAGGCATGTCCCGGACATGTCCCGGACATGTCCCATTCATGTCCAAGGCATGTCCCGGACATGTCCCGGACATGTCCCAGGCATGTCCCAGGCATGTCCCGGACATGTCCCAAGCATGTCCCAAGCATGTCCCGGATATGTCCCAGGCATGTCCCGGGCATGTCCCGGGCATGTCCCGGGCATGTCCCGGACATGTCCCAGTCATGTCCCGGACATGCCCCAGGCATGTCCCGGACATGTCTCGGACATGTCCCAGGCATGTCCCGGACATGTCCCAGGCATGTCCCGGACATGTCCCGAAGATGTCTCGAAGATGTCCCGAAGATGTCCCGAGCATGTCCCGATGATGTCCCGAAGATGTCCCGAAGATGTCCCGAAGATGTCCCGAAGATGTCCCGAGCATGTCCCGAAGATGTCCCGAAGATGTCCCGAGCATGTCCCGAAGATGTCCCGAAGATGTCCCGAAGATGTCCCGAAGATGTCCCGAAGATGTCCCGAGCATGTCCCGAGCATGTCCCGAAGCTGTCAAGAAGATGTCCCGAAGAGGTCCCGAAGATGTCCCGAAGATGTCTCGAAGATGTCCCGAAGATGTCCCGAGCATGTCCCGATGATGTCCCGAAGATGTCCCGAAGATGTCCCGAAGATGTCCCGAAGATGTCCCGAAGATGTCCCGAAGATGTCCCGAAGATGTCCCGAGCATGTCGCGAAGATGTCCCGAAGATGTCCCGAAGATGTATCGAGCATGTCCCGAAGATGTCCCGAAGATGTTCTGAGCATGTCCCGAAGATGTGCCGAAGATGTCCCGAGCATGTCCCGAGCATGTCCCGAAGATGTCCCGAAGATGTCCCGAAGATGTCCCGAAGATGTCCCGAAGATGTCCCGGACATGTCCCGAAGATGTCTCGAAGATGTCCCGAAGATGTCCCGAGCATGTCCCGATGATGTCCCGAAGATGTCCCGAAGATGTCCCGAAGATGTCCCGAAGATGTCCCGAGCATGTCCCGAAGATGTCCCGAAGATGTCCCGAGCATGTCCCGAAGATGTCCCGAAGATGTCCCGAAGATGTCCCGAAGATGTCCCGAAGATGTCCCGAGCATGTCCCGAGCATGTCCCGAAGCTGTCAAGAAGATGTCCCGAAGATGTCCCGAAGATGTCCCGAAGATGTCTCGAAGATGTCCCGAAGATGTCCCGAGCATGTCCCGATGATGTCCCGAAGATGTCCCGAAGATGTCCCGAAGATGTCCCGAAGATGTCCCGAAGATGTCCCGAAGGTGTCCCGAAGATGTCCCGAAGATGTCCCGAAGATGTCCCGAGCATGTCCCGAAGATGTCCCGAAGATGTCCCGAAGATGTCCCGAGCATGTCCCGAAGATGTCAAGAAGATGTCCCGAGCATGTCCCGAGCATGTCCCGAAGATGTCCCGAAGATGTCCCGAAGATGTCCCGAAGATGTCCCGAAGATGTCCCGAGCATGTCCCGAAGATGTCCCGCAGATGTCCCGAGCATGTCCCGAAGATGTCCCGAAGATGTCCCGAAGATGTCCCGAAGATGTCCCGAAGATGTCCCGAAGATGTCCCGAAGATGTCCCGAAGATGTCCCGAAGATGTCCCGAGCATGTCGCGAAGATGTCCCGAAGATGTCCCGAAGATGTATCGAGCATGTCCCGAAGATGTCCCGAAGATGTTCTGAGCATGTCCCGAAGATGTGCCGAAGATGTCCCGAGCATGTCCCGAAGATGTCCCGAGCATGTCCCGAAGATGTCCCGAAGATGTCCCGAAGATGTCCCGAAGATGTCCTGAAGATGTCCCGAAGATGTCCCGAAGATGTCCCGAAGATGTCCCGAAGATGTCCCGAAGATGTCCCGAAGATGTCCCGAGCATGTCCCGAAGATGTCCCAAAGATGTCCCGAAGATGTCCCAAAGATGTCCCGAAGATGTCCCGAAGATGTCCCGAAGATGTCCCGAAGATGTCCCGAGCATGTCCCGAAGATGTCCCGAAGATGTCCCGAAGATGTCCCGAGCATGTCCCGAAGATGTCCCGAAGATGTTCTGAGCATGTCCCGAAGATGTGCCGAAGATGTCCCGAGCATGTCCCGAGCATGTCCCGAGCATGTCCCGAAGATGTCCCGAGCATGTCCCGAAGATGTCCCGAAGATGTCCCGAAGATGTCCCGAAGATGTCCCGAGCATGTCCCGAAGATGTCCCGAAGATGTCCCGAAGATGTCCCGAAGATGTCCCGAAGATGTCCCGAAGATGTCCCGAGCATGTCCCGAAGATGTCCCGAAGATGTCCCGAGCATGTCCCGAAGATGTCCCGAAGATGTCCCGAAGATGTCCCGAGCATGTCCCGAAGATGTCCCGAAGATGTCCCGAAGATGTCCCGAGCATGTCCCGAAGATGTCCCGAAGATGTCCCGAGCATGTCCCGAAGATGTCCCGAGCATGTCCCGAAGATGTCCCGAAGATGTCCCGAAGATGTCCCGAAGATGTCCCGAGCATGTCCCGAAGATGTCCCGAGCATGTCCCGAAGATGTCCCGTAGATGTCCCGAGCATGTCCCGAAGATGTCCCGAGCATGTCCCGAAGATGTCCCGAAGATGTCCCGAGCATGTCCCGAAGATGTCCCGAGCATGTCCCGAAGATGTCCTGAAGATGTCGGGAAGATGTCCCGAAGATTTCTCGAAGATGTCCCGAAGATGTCCCGAAGATGTCCCGAGCATGTCCCGAAGATGTCCCGAAGATGTCCCGAAGATGTCCCGAAGGTGTCCCGAAGGTGTCCCGAGCATGTCCCGAAGATGTCCCGAAGATGTCCCGAAGATGTCCCGAAGATGTCCCGAAGATGTCCCGAAGATGTCCCGAAGATGTCCCGAAGATGTCCCGAAGATGTCCCGAGCATGTCCCGAAGATGTCCCGAAGATGTCCCGAAGATGTCCCGAAGATGTCCCGAGCATGTCCCGAGCATGTCCCGAAGCTGTCAAGAAGATGTCCCGAGCATGTCCCGAAGATGTCCCGAAGATGTCCCGAAGATGTCCCGAAGATGTCCCGAAGATGTCCCGAGCATGTCCCGAAGATGTCCCGAAGATGTCCCGAAGATGTCCCGAAGGTGTCCCGAAGGTGTCCCGAGCATGTCCCGAAGATGTCCCGAAGATGTCCCGAAGATGTCCCGAAGATGTCCCGAAGATGTCCCGAAGATGTCCCGAAGATGTCCCGAAGATGTCCCGAAGATGTCCCGAGCATGTCCCGAAGATGTCCCGAAGATGTCCCGAGCATGTCCCGAAGATGTCCCGAAGATGTCCCGAAGATGTCCCGAAGATGTCCCGAGCATGTCCCGAGCATGTCCCGAAGCTGTCAAGAAGATGTCCCGAAGAGGTCCCGAAGATGTCCCGAAGATGTCCCGAGCATGTTCCGAAGATGTCCCGAAGATGTCCCGAAGATGTCCCGAAGATGTCCCGAAGATGTCCCGAAGATGTCCCGAGCATGTCCCGAAGATGTCCCGAAGATGTCCCGAAGATGTCCCGAAGATGTCCCGAAGATGTCGCGAAGATGTCCCGAGCATGTCCCGAAGATGTCCCGAAGATGTCCCGAAGATGTCCCGAAGATGTCCCGAGCATGTCCCGAAGATGTCCCGAAGATGTCCCGACAGCGTCTAAACAGGTCAAAACTTGCAAAATTCAAAATTCTCTAAAAACAAAACTACAAGTCCAAAACTTATAGAAAATACATTTTTGTGCTCTGTGAGTCGATATCCTTCGCATACAATTCAATTGGAGTTGAAAAATTCATTTTTGAAGAAAATGACATTTCAAAATCTTTAAATCGTCATATCTCGTTAACCGAGCGTCTAAACAGGTCAAAACTTGCAAAATTTAAAATTCTTTAAAAACAAAACTACATGTCCAAAACTTATAGAAAATACATTTTTGTGCTCTGTGAGTCGATATCCTTCGCATACAATTCAATTGGAGATGAAAAATTCATTTTTGAAGAAAATGACATTTCAAAATCTTTAAATCGTCATATCTCGTTAACCGAGCGTCTAAACAGGTCAAAACTTGCAAAATTCAAAATTCTCTAAAAACAAAACTACAAGTCCAAAACTTATAGAAAATACATTTTTGTGATCTGTGAGTCGATATCCTTCGCATACAATTCAATTGGAGTTGAAAAATTCATTTTTGAAGAAAATGACATTTCAAAATCTTTAAATCGTCATATCTCGTTAACCGAGCGTCTAAACAGGTCAAAACTTGCAAAATTCAAAATTCTCTAAAAACAAAACTACAAGTCCAAAACTTATAGAAAATACATTTTTGTGCTCTGTGAGTCAATATCCTTCGCATACAATTCAATTGGAGTTGAAAAATTCATTTTTGAAGAAAATGACATTTCAAAATCTTTAAATCGTCATATCTCGTTAACCGAGCGTCTAAACAGGTCAAAACTTGCAAAATTCAAAATTCTCTAATAACAATACTACATGTCCAAAACTTATAGAAAATACATTTTTGTGCTCTGTGAGTCGATATCCTTAGCATACAATTCAATTGGAGATGAAAAATTCATTTTTGAAGAAAATGACATTTCAAAATCTTTAAATCGTCATATCTCGGGACATGTCCGGGACATGTGCGGGACATGTCCCGGACATGTCCCAGGCATGTCCCGGACATGTCCCGGACATGTCCCGCACATGTCCCGCACATGTCCCGGACATGTCCCGGACATGTCCCGCACATGTCCCGGACGTGTCCCAGGCATGTCCCAGACATGTCCCAGACATGTCCCGGACATGTCCCAGGCATGTCCCGGACATGTCTCGGACATGTCCCGGACATGTCTCGGACATGTCCCAGGCATGTCCCAGACATGTCCCGGAAGAGTCCCAGACATTTCCCGGACATGTCCCGGACATGTCCCGGACATGTCCCGGACATGTCCCGGACATGTCCCAGGCATGTCCCGAACATTTCCCAGGCATGTCCCGAACATGTCCCAGGCATGTCCCGGACATGTCCCAGGCATGTCCCAGGCATGTCCCAGGCATGTCCCGGACATGTCCCGGACATGTCCCATTCATGTCCAAGGCATGTCCCGGACATGTCCCAGGCATGTCCCAGGCATGTCCCGGACATGTCCCAAGCATGTCCCAAGCATGTCCCGGATATGTCCCAGGCATGTCCCGGGCATGTCCCGGGCATGTCCCGGACATGTCCCAGTCATGTCCCGGACATGTCCCAGGCATGTCCCGGACATGTCCCGGACATGTCCCAGGCATGTCCCGGACATGTCCCGAAGATGTCTCGAAGATGTCCCGAAGATGTCCCGAGCATGTCCCGATGATGTCCCGAAGATGTCCCGAAGATGTCCCGAAGATGTCCCGAGCATGTCCCGAAGATGTCCCGAAGATGTCCCGAGCATGTCACGAAGATGTCCCGAAGATGTCCCGAAGATGTCCCGAAGATGTCCCGAAGATGTCCCGAGCATGTCCCGAGCATGTCCCGAAGCTGTCCCGAAGATGTCCCGAAGAGGTCCCGAAGATGTCCCGAAGATGTCCCGAAGATGTCCCGAAGATGTCCCGAAGATGTCCCGAAGATGTCCCGAAGATGTCCCGAGCATGTCCCGAAGATGTCCCGAAGATGTCCCGAAGATGTCCCGAAGATGTCCCGAAGATGTCCCGAAGATGTCCCGAAGATGTCCCGAGCATGTCCCGAAGATGTCCCGAAGATGTCCCGAGCATGTCCCGAAGATGTCCCGAAGATGTCCCGAAGATGTCCCGAAGATGTCCCGAAGATGTCCCGAAGATGTCCTGAAGATGTCCCGAAGATGTCCCGAAGATGTCCCGAAGATGTCCCGAAGATGTCCCGAAGATGTTCCGAGCATGTCCCGAGCATGTCCCGAAGATGTCCCAAAGATGTCCCGAAGATGTCCCAAAGATGTCCCGAAGATGTCCCGAAGATGTCCCGAAGATGTCCCGAGCATGTCCCGAAGATGTCCCGAAGATGTCCCGACAGCGTCTAAACAGGTCAAAACTTGCAAAATTCAAAATTCTCTAAAAACAAAACTACAAGTCCAAAACTTATAGAAAATACATTTTTGTGCTCTGTGAGTCGATATCCTTCGCATACAATTCAATTGGAGTTGAAAAATTCATTTTTGAAGAAAATGACATTTCAAAATCTTTAAATCGTCATATCTCGTTAACCGAGCGTCTAAACAGGTCAAAACTTGCAAAATTTAAAATTCTTTAAAAACAAAACTACATGTCCAAAACTTATAGAAAATACATTTTTGTGCTCTGTGAGTCGATATCCTTCGCATACAATTCAATTGGAGATGAAAAATTCATTTTTGAAGAAAATGACATTTCAAAATCTTTAAATCGTCATATCTCGTTAACCGAGCGTCTAAACAGGTCAAAACTTGCAAAATTCAAAATTCTCTAAAAACAAAACTACAAGTCCAAAACTTATAGAAAATACATTTTTGTGCTCTGTGAGTCGATATCCTTCGCATACAATTCAATTGGAGATGAAAAATTCATTTTTGAAGAAAATGACATTTCAAAATCTTTAAATCGTCATATCTCGTTAACCGAGCGTCTAAACAGGTCAAAACTTGCAAAATTCAAAATTCTCTAAAAACAAAACTACAAGTCCAAAACTTATAGAAAATACATTTTTGTGATCTGTGAGTCGATATCCTTCGCATACAATTCATTTGGAGTTGAAAAATTCATTTTTGAAGAAAATGACATTTCAAAATCTTTAAATCGTCATATCTCGTTAACCGAGCGTCTAAACAGGTCAAAACTTGCAAAATTCAAAATTCTCTAAAAACAAAACTACAAGTCCAAAACTTATAGAAAATACATTTTTGTGCTCTGTGAGTCAATATCCTTCGCATACAATTCAATTGGAGTTGAAAAATTCATTTTTGAAGAAAATGACATTTCAAAATCTTTAAATCGTCATATCTCGTTAACCGAGCGTCTAAACAGGTCAAAACTTGCAAAATTCAAAATTCTCTAATAACAATACTACATGTCCAAAACTTATAGAAAATACATTTTTGTGCTCTGTGAGTCGATATCCTTAGCATACAATTCAATTGGAGATGAAAAATTCATTTTTGAAGAAAATGACATTTCAAAATCTTTAAATCGTAATATCTCGGTACATGTCCGGGACATGTGCGGGACATGTCCCGGACATGTCCCGCACATGTCCCGGACGTGTCCCAGGCATGTCCCAGACATGTCCCAGACATGTCCCGGACATGTCCCAGGCATGTCCCGGACATGTCTCGGACATGTCCCAGGCATGTCCCGGACATGTCCCGGAAGAGTCCCAGACATTTCCCGGACATGTCCCGGACATGTCCCGGACATGTCCCAGACATGTCCCGAACATTTCCCAGGCATGTCCCGAACATGTCCCAGGCATGTCCCGGACATGTCCCAGGCATGTCCCAGGCATGTCCCGGACATGTCCCGGACATGTCCCATTCATGTCCAAGGCATGTCCCGGACATGTCCCGGACATGTCCCAGGCATGTCCCAGGCATGTCCCGGACATGTCCCAAGCATGTCCCAAGTATGTCCCGGATATGTCCCAGGCATGTCCCGGGCATGTCCCGGGCATGTCCCGGACATGTCCCAGTCATGTCCCGGACATGTCCCAGGCATGTCCCGGACATGTCCCGGACATGTCCCAGGCATGTCCCGGACATGTCCCGAAGATGTCTCGAAGATGTCCCGAAGATGTCCCGAGCATGTCCCGATGATGTCCCGAAGATGTCCCGAAGATGTCCCGAAGATGTCCCGAAGATGTCCCGAGCATGTCCCGAAGATGTCCCGAAGATGTCCCGAGCATGTCCCGAAGATGTCCCGAAGATGTCCCGAAGATGTCCCGAAGATGTCCCGAAGATGTCCCGAGCATGTCCCGAGCATGTCCCGAAGCTGTCCCGAAGATGTCCCGAAGAGGTCCCGAAGATGTCCCGAAGATGTCCCGAGCATGTTCCGAAGATGTCCCGAAGATGTCCCGAAGATGTCCCGAAGATGTCCCGAAGATGTCCCGAAGATGTCCCGAAGATGTCCCGAGCATGTCCCGAAGATGTCCCGAAGATGTCCCGAAGATGTCCCGAAGATGTCCCGAAGATGTCCCGAAGATGTCCCGAGCATGTCCCGAAGATGTCCCGAAGATGTCCCGAGCATGTCCCGAAGATGTCCCGAAGATGTCCCGAAGATGTCCCGAAGATGTCCTGAAGATGTCCCGAAGATGTCCCGAAGATGTCCCGAAGATGTCCCGAGCATGTCCCGAAGATGTCCCGAAGATGTCCCGACAGCGTCTAAACAGGTCAAAACTTTCAAAATTCAAAATTCTCTAAAAACAAAACTACAAGTCCAAAACTTATAGAAAATAAATTTTTGTGCTCTGTGAGTCGATATCCTTCGCATACAATTCAATTGGAGTTGAAAAATTCATTTTTGAAGAAAATGACATTTCAAAATCTTTAAATCGTCATATCTCGTTAACCGAGCGTCTAAACAGGTCAAAACTTGCAAAATTCAAAATTCTCTAAAAACAAAACTACAAGTCCAAAACTTATAGAAAATACATTTTTGTGCTCTGTGAGTCGATATCCTTCGCATACAATTCAATTGGAGTTGAAAAATTCATTTTTGAAGAAAATGACATTTCAAAATCTTTAAATCGTCATATCTCGTTAACCGAGCGTCTAAACAGGTCAAAACTTGCAAAATTTAAAATTCTTTAAAAACAAAACTACATGTCCAAAACTTATAGAAAATACATTTTTGTGCTCTGTGAGTCGATATCCTTCGCATACAATTCAATTGGAGATGAAAAATTCATTTTTGAAGAAAATGACATTTCAAAATCTTTAAATCGTCATATCTCGTTAACCGAGCGTCTAAACAGGTCAAAACTTGCAAAATTCAAAATTCTCTAAAAACAAAACTACAAGTCCAAAACTTATAGAAAATACATTTTTGTGCTCTGTGAGTCGATATCCTTCGCATACAATTCAATTGGAGATGAAAAATTCATTTTTGAAGAAAATGACATTTCAAAATCTTTAAATCGTCATATCTCGTTAACCGAGCGTCTAAACAGGTCAAAACTTGCAAAATTCAAAATTCTCTAAAAACAAAACTACAAGTCCAAAACTTATAGAAAATACATTTTTGTGCTCTGTGAGTCGATATCCTTCGCATACAATTCAATTGGAGATGAAAAATTCATTTTTGAAGAAAATGACATTTCAAAATCTTTAAATCGTCATATCTCGTTAACCGAGCGTCTAAACAGGTCAAAACTTGCAAAATTCAAAATTCTCTAAAAACAAAACTACAAGTCCAAAACTTATAGAAAATACATTTTTGTGCTCTGTGAGTCGATATCCTTCGCATACAATTCAATTGGAGATGAAAAATTCATTTTTGAAGAAAATGACATTTCAAAATCTTTAAATCGTCATATCTCGTTAACCGAGCGTCTAAACAGGTCAAAACTTGCAAAATTCAAAATTCTCTAATAACAATACTACATGTCCAAAACTTATAGAAAATACATTTTTGTGCTCTGTGAGTCGATATCCTTAGCATACAATTCAATTGGAGATGAAAAATTCATTTTTGAAGAAAATGACATTTCAAAATCTTTAAATCGTCATATCTCGGTACATGTCCGGGACATGTGCGGGACATGTCCCGGACATGTCCCGCACATGTCCCGGACGTGTCCCAGGCATGTCCCAGACATGTCCCAGACATGTCCCGGACATGTCCCAGGCATGTCCCGGACATGTCTCGGACATGTCCCAGGCATGTCCCGGACATGTCCCGGAAGAGTCCCAGACATTTCCCGGACATGTCCCGGACATGTCCCGGACATGTCCCAGACATGTCCCGAACATTTCCCAGGCATGTCCCGAACATGTCCCAGGCATGTCCCGGACATGTCCCAGGCATGTCCCAGGCATGTCCCAGGCATGTCCCGGACATGTCCCGGACATGTCCCATTCATGTCCAAGGCATGTCCCGGACATGTCCCGGACATGTCCCAGGCATGTCCCAGGCATGTCCCGGACATGTCCCAAGCATGTCCCAAGTATGTCCCGGATATGTCCCAGGCATGTCCCGGGCATGTCCCGGGCATGTCCCGGACATGTCCCAGGCATGTCCCGGACATGTCCCGGACATGTCCCAGGCATGTCCCGGACATGTCCCGAAGATGTCTCGAAGATGTCCCGAAGATGTCCCGAGCATGTCCCGATGATGTCCCGAAGATGTCCCGAAGATGTCCCGAAGATGTCCCGAAGATGTCCCGAGCATGTCCCGAAGATGTCCCGAAGATGTCCCGAGCATGTCCCGAAGATGTCCCGAAGATGTCCCGAAGATGTCCCGAAGATGTCCCGAAGATGTCCCGAGCATGTCCCGAGCATGTCCCGAAGCTGTCCGGAAGATGTCCCGAAGAGGTCCCGAAGATGTCCCGAAGATGTCCCGAGCATGTTCCGAAGATGTCCCGAAGATGTCCCGAAGATGTCCCGAAGATGTCCCGAAGATGTCCCGAAGATGTCCCGAAGATGTCCCGAGCATGTCCCGAAGATGTCCCGAAGATGTCCCGAAGATGTCCCGAAGATGTCCCGAAGATGTCCCGAAGATGTCCCGAAGATGTCCCGAGCATGTCCCGAAGATGTCCCGAAGATGTCCCGAGCATGTCCCGAAGATGTCCCGAAGATGTCCCGAAGATGTCCCGAAGATGTCCTGAAGATGTCCCGAAGATGTCCCGAAGATGTCCCGAAGATGTCCCGAAGATGTCCCGAAGATGTCCCGAAGATGTCCCGAAGATGTCCCGAGCATGTCCCGAGCATGTCCCGAAGATGTCCCAAAGATGTCCCGAAGATGTCCCAAAGATGTCCCGAAGATGTCCCGAAGATGTCCCGAAGATGTCCCGAAGATGTCCCGAGCATGTCCCGAAGATGTCCCGAAGATGTCCCGAGCATGTCCCGAAGATGTCCCGAAGATGTTCTGAGCATGTCCCGAAGATGTGCCGAAGATGTCCCGAGCATGTCCCGAGCATGTCCCGAGCATGTCCCGAAGATGTCCCGAGCATGTCCCGAAGATGTCCCGAAGATGTCCCGAAGATGTCCCGAAGATGTCCCGAGCATGTCCCGAAGATGTCCCGAAGATGTCCCGAAGATGTCCCGAAGATGTCCCGAAGATGTCCCGAAGATGTCCCGAGCATGTCCCGAAGATGTCCCGAAGATGTCCCGAGCATGTCCCGAAGATGTCCCGAAGATGTCCCGAAGATGTCCCGAGCATGTCCCGAAGATGTCCCGAAGATGTCCCGAAGATGTCCCGAGCATGTCCCGAAGATGTCCCGAAGATGTCCCGAGCATGTCCCGAAGATGTCCCGAGCATGTCCCGAAGATGTCCCGAAGATGTCCCGAAGATGTCCCGAGCATGTCCCGAAGATGTCCCGAGCATGTCCCGAAGATGTCCCGAAGATGTCCCGAAGATGTCCCGAGCATGTCCCGAAGATGTCCCGAAGATGTCCCGAAGATGTCCCGAAGATGTCCCGAAGATGTCCCGAGCATGTCCCGAAGATGTCCCGAGCATGTCCCGAAGATGTCCTGAAGATGTCGGGAAGATGTCCCGAAGATTTCTCGAAGATGTCCCGAAGATGTCCCGAAGATGTCCCGAGCATGTCCCGAAGATGTCCCGAAGATGTCCCGAAGATGTCCCGAAGGTGTCCCGAAGGTGTCCCGAGCATGTCCCGAAGATGTCCCGAAGATGTCCCGAGCATGTCCCGAAGATGTCCCGAAGATGTCCCGAGCATGTCCCGAAGATGTCCCGAAGATGTCCCGAAGATGTCCCGAAGGTGTCCCGAAGATGTCCCGAAGATGTCCCGAAGATGTCCCGAGCATGTCCCGAAGATGTCCTGAAGATGTCGGGAAGATGTCCCGAAGATTTCTCGAAGATGTCCCGAAGATGTCCCGAAGATGTCCCGAGCATGTCCCGAAGATGTCCCGAAGATGTCCCGAAGATGTCCCGAAGATGTCCCGAAGGTGTCCCGAAGGTGTCCCGAGCATGTCCCGAAGATGTCCCGAAGATGTCCCGAAGATGTCCCGAAGATGTCCCGAAGATGTCCCGAAGATGTCCCGAAGATGTCCCGAAGATGTCCCGAAGATGTCCCAGGCATGTCCCGGACATGTCCCGGACATGTCCCAGGCATGTCCCGGACATGTCCCAGGCATGTCCCGGACATGTCCCGAAGATGTCTCGAAGATGTCCCGAAGATGTCCCGAGCATGTCCCGATGATGTCCCGAAGATGTCCCGAAGATGTCCCGAAGATGTCCCGAGCATGTCCCGAAGATGTCCCGAAGATGTCCCGAGCATGTCCCGAAGATGTCCCGAAGATATCCCGAAGATGTCCCGAAGATGTCCCGAAGATGTCCCGAGCATGTCCCGAAGATGTCCCGAAGATGTCCCGAAGATGTCCCGAAGATGTCCCGAAGATGTCCCGAAGATGTCCCGAAGATGTCCCGAGCATGTCCCGAAGATGTCCCGAAGATGTCCCGAGCATGTCCCGAAGATGTCCCGAAGATGTTCTGAGCATGTCCCGAAGATGTGCCGAAGATGTGCCGAAGATGTCCCGAGCATGTCCCGAAGATGTCCCGAGCATGTCCCGAAGATGTCCCGAGCATGTCCCGAAGATGTCCCGAAGATGTCCCGAAGATGTCCCGAAGATGTCCCGAAGATGTCCCGAAGATGTCCCGAAGATGTCCCGAAGATGTCCCGAGCATGTCCCGAAGATGACCCGAAGATATCCCGAAGATGTCCCGAAGATGTCCCAAAGATGTCCCGAAGATGTCCCGAGCATGTCCCGAAGATGTCCCGAAGATGTCCCGAGCATGTCCCGAAGATGTCCCGAAGATGTTCCGAAGATGTCCCGAAGATGTCCCGAAGATGTCCCGAAGCTGTCGCGAAGATGTCCCGAAGATGTCCCGAGCATGTCCCGAAGATGTCCCGAAGATGTCCCGAGCATGTCCCGAAGATGTCACGAAGATGTTCTGAGCATGTCCCGAAGATGTCCTGAAGGTGTCCCGAAGATGTCCCGAAGATGTCCCGAGCATGTCCCGAAGATGTCCCGAAGATGTCCCGAGCATGTCCCGAAGATGTCCCGAGCATGTCCCGAAGATGTCCCGAAGATGTCCCTAAGATGTCCCGAAGATGTCCCGAGCATGTCCCGAAGATGTCCCGAAGATGTCCCGAAGATGTCCCGAAGATGTCCCGAGCATGTCCCGAAGATGTCCCGAAGATGTCCCGAAGATGTCCCGAGCATGTCCCGAAGATGTCCCGAAGATGTCCCGAAGATGTCCCGAAGATGTCCCGAAGATGTCCCGAAGGTGTCCCGAAGATGTCCCGAAGATGTCCCGAAGATGTCCCGAGCATGTCCCGAAGATGTCCCGAAGATGTCCCGAAGATGTCCCGAGCATGTCCCGAAGATGTCAAGAAGATGTCCCGAGCATGTCCCGAGCATGTCCCGAAGATGTCCCGAAGATGTCCCGAAGATGTCCCGAAGATGTCCCGAAGATGTCCCGAGCATGTCCCGAAGATGTCCCGCAGATGTCCCGAGCATGTCCCGAAGATGTCCCGAAGATGTCCCGAAGATGTCCCGAAGATGTCCCGAAGATGTCCCGAAGATGTCCCGAAGATGTCCCGAAGATGTCCCGAAGATGTCCCGAAGATGTCCCGAGCATGTCGCGAAGATGTCCCGAAGATGTATCGAGCATGTCCCGAAGATGTCCCGAAGATGTTCTGAGCATGTCCCGAAGATGTGCCGAAGATGTCCCGAGCATGTCCCGAAGATGTCCTGAGCATGTCCCGAAGATGTCCCGAAGATGTCCCGAAGATGTCCCGAAGATGTCCTGAAGATGTCCCGAAGATGTCCCGAAGATGTCCCGAAGATGTCCCGAAGATGTCCCGAAGATGTCCCGAAGATGTCCCGAGCATGTCCCGAAGATGTCCCAAAGATGTCCCGAAGATGTCCCAAAGATGTCCCGAAGATGTCCCGAAGATGTCCCGAAGATGTCCCGAAGATGTCCCGAGCATGTCCCGAAGATGTCCCGAAGATGTCCCGAGCATGTCCCGAAGATGTCCCGAAGATGTTCTGAGCATGTCCCGAAGATGTGCCGAAGATGTCCCGAGCATGTCCCGAGCATGTCCCGAGCATGTCCCGAAGATGTCCCGAGCATGTCCCGAAGATGTCCCGAAGATGTCCCGAAGATGTCCCGAAGATGTCCCGAGCATGTCCCGAAGATGTCCCGAAGATGTCCCGAAGATGTCCCGAAGATGTCCCGAAGATGTCCCGAGCATGTCCCGAAGATGTCCCGAAGATGTCCCGAGCATGTCCCGAAGATGTCCCGAAGATGTCCCGAAGATGTCCCGAGCATGTCCCGAAGATGTCCCGAAGATGTCCCGAAGATGTCCCGAGCATGTCCCGAAGATGTCCCGAAGATGTCCCGAGCATGTCCCGAAGATGTCCCGAGCATGTCCCGAAGATGTCCCGAAGATGTCCCGAAGATGTCCCGAAGATGTCCCGAAGATGTCCCGAGCATGTCCCGAAGATGTCCCGAGCATGTCCCGAAGATGTCCCGAAGATGTCCCGAGCATGTCCCGAAGATGTCCCGAGCATGTCCCGAAGATGTCCCGAAGATGTCCCGAGCATGTCCCGAAGATGTCCCGAGCATGTCCCGAAGATGTCCTGAAGATGTCGGGAAGATGTCCCGAAGATTTCTCGAAGATGTCCCGAAGATGTCCCGAAGATGTCCCGAGCATGTCCCGAAGATGTCCCGAAGATGTCCCGAAGATGTCCCGAAGGTGTCCCGAAGGTGTCCCGAGCATGTCCCGAAGATGTCCCGAAGATGTCCCGAAGATGTCCCGAAGATGTCCCGAAGATGTCCCGAAGATGTCCCGAAGATGTCCCGAAGATGTCCCGAAGATGTCCCGAGCATGTCCCGAAGATGTCCCGAGCATGTCCCGAAGATGTCCCGAAGATGTCCCGAGCATGTCCCGAAGATGTCCCGAAGATGTCCCGAAGATGTCCCGAAGATGTCCCGAAGATGTCCCGAAGATGTCCCGAGCATGTCCCGAAGATGTCCCGAGCATGTCCCGAAGATGTCCTGAAGATGTCGGGAAGATGTCCCGAAGATTTCTCGAAGATGTCCCGAAGATGTCCCGAAGATGTCCCGAGCATGTCCCGAAGATGTCCCGAAGATGTCCCGAAGATGTCCCGAAGATGTCCCGAAGGTGTCCCGAAGGTGTCCCGAGCATGTCCCGAAGATGTCCCGAAGATGTCCCGAAGATGTCCCGAAGATGTCCCGAAGATGTCCCGAAGATGTCCCGAAGATGTCCCGAAGATGTCCCGAAGATGTCCCGAAGATGTCCCGAAGATGTCCCGAAGATGTCCCAGGCATGTCCCGGACATGTCCCGGACATGTCCCAGGCATGTCCCGGACATGTCCCAGGCATGTCCCGGACATGTCCCGAAGATGTCTCGAAGATGTCCCGAAGATGTCCCGAGCATGTCCCGATGATGTCCCGAAGATGTCCCGAAGATGTCCCGAAGATGTCCCGAGCATGTCCCGAAGATGTCCCGAAGATGTCCCGAAGATGTCCCGAAGATGTCCCGAAGATGTCCCGAGCATGTCCCGAAGATGTCCCGAAGATGTCCCGAAGATGTCCCGAAGATGTCCCGAAGATGTCCCGAAGATGTCCCGAAGATGTCCCGAAGATGTCCCGAAGATGTCCCGAGCATGTCCCGAAGATGTCCCGAAGATGTCCCGAGCATGTCCCGAAGATGTCCCGAAGATGTTCTGAGCATGTCCCGAAGATGTGCCGAAGATGTGCCGAAGGTGTCCCGAGCATGTCCCGAAGATGTCCCGAGCATGTCCCGAAGATGTCCCGAGCATGTCCCGAAGATGTCCCGAAGATGACCCGAAGCTGTCCCGAAGATGTCCCGAGCATGTCCCGAGCATGTCCCGAAGATGTCCCGAAGATGTCCCGAAGATGTTCTGAGCATGTCCCGAAGATGTGCCGAAGATGTCCCCAGCATGTCCCGAGCATGTCCCGAAGATGTCCCGAAGATGTCCCGAGCATGTCCCGAAGAAGTCCCGAAGATGTCCCGAAGATGTCCCGAAGATGTCCCGAAGATGTCCCGAAGATGTCCCGAAGATGTCCCGAGCATTTCCCGAAGATGACCCGAAGATATCCCGAAGATGTCCCGAAGATGTCCCAAAGATGTCCCGAAGATGTCCCGAGCATGTCCCGAAGATGTCCCGAAGATGTCCCGAAGATGTTCCGAAGATGTCCCGAAGATGTCCCGAAGATGTCCCGAAGCTGTCGCGAAGATGTCCCGAAGATGTCCCGAGCATGTCACGAAGATGTCCCGAAGATGTCCCGAAGATGTCCCGAGCATGTCCCGAAGATGTCACGAAGATGTTCTGAGCATGTCCCGAAGATGTCCCGAAGGTGTCCCGAAGATGTCCCGAAGATGTCCCGAGCATGTCCCGAAGATGTCCCGAAGATGTCCCGAGCATGTCCCGAAGATGTCCCGAGCATGTCCCGAAGATGTCCCGAAGATGTCCCTAAGATGTCCCGAAGATGTCCCGAGCATGTCCCGAAGATGTCCCGAAGATGTCCCGAAGATGTCCCGAAGATGTCCCGAGCATGTCCCGAAGATGTCCCGAAGATGTCCCGAAGATGTCCCGAGCATGTCCCGAAGATGTCCCGAAGATGTCCCGAAGATGTCCCGAAGATGTCCCGAAGATGTCCCGAAGGTGTCCCGAAGATGTCCCGAAGATGTCCCGAAGATGTCCCGAGCATGTCCCGAAGATGTCCCGAAGATGTCCCGAGCATGTCCCGAAGATGTCAAGAAGATGTCCCGAGCATGTCCCGAGCATGTCCCGAAGATGTCCCGAAGATGTCCCGAAGATGTCCCGAAGATGTCCCGAAGATGTCCCGAGCATGTCCCGAAGATGTCCCGCAGATGTCCCGAGCATGTCCCGAAGATGTCCCGAAGATGTCCCGAAGATGTCCCGAAGATGTCCCGAAGATGTCCCGAAGATGTCCCGAAGATGTCCCGAGCATGTCCCGAAGATGTCCCGAAGATGTCCCGAAGATGTATCGAGTATGTCCCGAAGATGTCCCGAAGATGTTCTGAGCATGTCCCGAAGATGTGCCGAAGATGTCCCGAGCATGTCCCGAAGATGTCCCGAGCATGTCCCGAAGATGTCCCGAAGATGTCCCGAAGATGTCCCGAGCATGTCCCGAAGATGTCCCGAAGATGTCCCGAAAATGTCCCGAAGATGTCCCGAAGATGTCCCGAGCATGTCCCGAAGATGTCCCGAAGATGTTCTGAGCATGTCCCGAAGATGTGCCGAAGATGTCCCGAAGATGTCCCGAGCATGTCCCGAAGATGTCCCGAAGATGTCCCGAAGATGTCCCGAAGTTGTCCCGAGCATGTCCCGAAGATGTCCCGAAGATGTCCCGAAGATGTCCCGAAGGTGTCCCGAAGATGTCCCGAAGATGTCCCGAAGATGTCCCGAGCATGTCCCGAAGATGTCCCGAAGATGTCCCGAAGATGTCCCGAAGATGTCCCGAGCATGTCCCGAAGATGTCCCGAAGATGTGCCGAGCATGTCCCGAAGATGTCCCGAACATGTCCCTAAGATGTCCTGAAGATGTCGGGAAGATGTCCCGAAGATTTCTCGAAGATGTCCCGAAGATGTCCCGAAGATGTCCCGAAGATGTCCCGAAGATGTCCCGAAGGTGTCCCGAAGGTGTCCCGAAGATGTCCCGAAGCTGTCCCGAAGATGTCCCGAAGATGTCCCGAGCATGTCCCGAAGATGTCCCGAAGATGTCCCGAAGATGTCCCGAAGATGTCCCGAAGCTGTCCCGAAGATGTCCCGAGCATGTCCCGATGATGTCCCGAATATGTCCCGAAGATGTCCCGAAGATGTCCCGAAGATGTCCCGAAGATGTCCCGAAGATGTCCCGAAGATGTCCCGAAGATGTCCCGAAGATGTCCCGAAGATGTCCCGAAGATGTCCCGAGCATGTCCCGAAGATGTCCCGCAGATGTCCCGAGCATGTCCCGAAGATGTCCCGAAGATGTCCCGAAGATGTCCCGAAGATGTCCCGAAGATGTCCCGAGCATGTCCCGAAGATGTCCCGAAGATGTGAAGAGCATGTCCCGAAGATGTCCTGAAGATGTCGGGAAGATGTCCCGAAGATTTCTCGAAGATGTCCCGAAGATGTCCCGAAGATGTCCCGAGCATGTCCCGAAGATGTCCCGAAGATGTCCCGAAGATGTCCCGAGCATGTCCCGAAGATGTCCCGAAGATGTGCCGAGCATGTCCCGAAGATGTCCCGAACATGTCCCTAAGATGTCCTGAAGATGTCGGGAAGATGTCCCGAAGATTTCTCGAAGATGTCCCGAAGATGTCCCGAAGATGTCCCGAGCATGTCCCGAAGATGTCCCAAAGATGTCCCGAAGATGTCCCGAAGATGTCCCGAGCATGTCCCGAAGATGTCCCGAAGATGTCCCGAAGATGTCCCGAAGATGTCCCGAAGGTGTCCCGAAGGTGTCCCGAAGATGTCCCGAAGATGTCCCGAAGATGTCCCGAGCATGTCCCGAAGATGTCCCGAATATGTCCCGAAGATGTCCCGAAGATGTCCCGAAGATGTCCCGAAGATGTCCCGAAGATGTCCCGAAGATGTCCGGAGCATGTCCCGAAGATGTCCCGAAGATGTCCCGAGCATGTCCCGAAGATGTCCCGATGTCCCGAAGATGTCCCGAAGATGTCCCGAGCATGTCTCGAAGATGTCCCGAAGATGTCCCGAAGATGTCCCGAGCATGTCCCGAAGATGTCCCGAAGATGTCCCGAAGATGTCCCGAGCATGTCCCGAAGATGTCCCGATGTCCCGAAGATGTCCCGAAGATGTCCCGAGCATGTCCCGAAGATGTCCCGAAGATGTCCCGAAGATGTCCCGAGCATGTCCCGAAGATGTCCCGAAGATGTGCCGAGCATGTCCCGAAGATGTCCCGAAGATGTCCCGAAGATGTCCCGAGCATGTCCCGAAGATGTCCCGAAGATGTCCCGAAGATGTCCCGAAGATGTCCCGAGCATGTCCCGAAGATGTCCCGAAGATGTCCCGAAGATGTCCCGAGCATGTCCCGAAGATGTCCCGAAGATGTCCCGAGCATGTCCCGAAGATGTCCCGAGCATGTCCCGAAGATGTCCTGAAGATGTCGGGAAGATGTCCCGAAGATTTCTCGAAGATGTCCCGAAGATGTCCCGAAGATGTCCCGAGCATGTCCCGAAGATGTCCCAAAGATGTCCCGAAGATGTCCCGAAGATGTCCCGAGCATGTCCCGAAGATGTCCCGAAGATGTCCCGAAGATGTCCCGAAGATGTCCCGAAGGTGTCCCGAAGGTGTCCCGAAGATGTCCCGAAGCTGTCCCGAAGATGTCCCGAGCATGTCCCGAAGATGTCCCGAATATGTCCCGAAGATGTCCCGAAGATGTCCCGAAGATGTCCCGAAGATGTTTTATTTTTTTATTTATTTAATTCGTTAAATACTAACGTTACATCTTAATACTAAATTTATAAACTAAAAAAAGAAAAAAAAATATTAAATACAATATTATAAATAGGTATGTACATTAAAATTGTGCATTAAAAAAACTTTGTTTGAAACTCTTACTCTTAAAATTAACATTAAATGAAGAAATTATAAAATAGTATCTGTTGAAGACTGAAATCAGTTGATTTAAGGGACTATTTACACCATAATTTGTTCTGCTAAATATTGGACTTAAAATAATTTGTCTGCGTAAATTAGCTTGACTGTAGCTGAAATTAAGACGATCCAGAGCTGATGGAGATGTTATTGACCCATTTATTAATTTTAAAATAAAACATAACTGTAAATATTGTCTATGGCACGATAATAACGGAAGATTGATTAACCTCAATCTATTTGCGTACGGGGGAAGTGTATATCCTGGAGACCACGGGAGAAAACGTAGACAAAAACGCATGAACCTTCTTTGGATGCTCTCAAGGCGGTCTATGTGAACTGTGTAGTATGGTGCCCATATTACACAGCCGTATTCTAGAACTGGTCTCACAAAAGACACATAAAGTAGTTTTACGACGTAAGGATCCTGGAACTCACGAGCAAATCGTTTAATAAATCCTAAAATTCTATTTGCTTTTTTTACGATATAATTGTAGTGATCAATGAAAGCCAGTTTTTGGTCAAGAATAATTCCGAGGTCGGAAAAGAGGGATAATTTATCCAGTGGGAATGTGTCCAACGTATAGTCATATGTCACAAAGTTCTTTTTGCGTGTAAAACACATTGTTTTACATTTGTCTAAATTTAATAAAAGACTGTTTTTATTACACCATTCTCTGAATGAATACAGATCACTTTGAAGATCTAAACAATCTCTTGTTGATGTTATTTTCTTAAAAATTTTTACATCGTCAGCGTAGATAAGTACAGATGAGTTTTTCAAAATTGAAGGCAAGTCATTAATATATAATATAAATAACAATGGACCGAGGTGGCTACCTTGGGGAACACCAGAATTAATAAAAAATTGATCAGAAAGTTCATTTCTGAAATTCACACTATAAGTTCTATTTCCTAAAATAAGATGAAATCCATAATAAAAACGATTCGTTAAAACCCATAGCTCTTAGTTTAAGTATAAGATGTCCCGAAGATGTCCCGAAGATGTCCGGAGCATGTCCCGAAGATGTCCCGAAGATGTCCCGAGCATGTCCCGAAGATGTCCCGATGTCCCGAAGATGTCCCGAAGATGTCCCGAGCATGTCCCGAAGATGTCCCGAAGATGTCCCGAAGATGTCCCGAGCATGTCCCGAAGATGTCCCGAAGATGTCCCGAAGATGTCCCGAGCATGTCCCGAAGATGTCCCGATGTCCCGAAGATGTCCCGAAGATGTCCCGAGCATGTCCCGAAGATGTCCCAAAGATGTCCCGAAGATGTCCCGAGCATGTCCCGAAGATGTCCCGAAGATGTCCCGAGCATGTCCTGAAGATGTCCCGAAGATGTCCCGAAGATGTCCCGAAGATGTCCCGAAGATGTCCCGAGAATGTCCCGAAGATGTCCCGAAGATGTCCCGAAGATGTCCCGAAGATGTCCCGAAGATGTCCCGAAGATGTCCCGAAGATGTCCCGAGCATGTCCCGAAGATGTCCCGAATATGTCCCGAAGATGTCCCGAAGATGTCCCGAAGATGTCCCGAAGATGTCCCGAAGATGTCCCGAAGATGTCCCGAAGATGTCCGGAGCATGTCCCGAAGATGTCCCGAGCATGTCCCGAAGATGTCCCGAAGATGTCCCGAGCATGTCCCGAAGATGTTCCGAGGATGTCCCGAAGATGTCCCGAGCATGTCCCGAAGATGTCCCGAGCATGTCCCGAAGATGTCCCGAAGATGTGCCGAGCATGTCCCGAAGATGTCCCGAAGATGTCCCGAAGATGTCCCGAGCATGTCCCGAAGATGTCCCGAAGATGTCCCGAAGATGTCCCGAGCATGTCCCGAAGATGTCCCGAAGATGTCCCGAGCATGTCCCGAAGATGTCCCGAAGATGTCCCGAAGATGTCCCAAAGATGTCCCGAAGATGTCCCGAAGATGTCCCGAAGATGTCCCGAAGATGTCCCGAGCATGTCCCGAAGATGTCCCGAAGATGTCCCGAAGATGTCCCGAGCATGTCCCGAAGATGTCCCGAAGATGTCCCGAAGATGTCCCGAAGATGTCCCGAAGATGTCCCGAAGATGTCCCGAAGATGTCCCGAAGATGTCCCGAGCATGTCCCGAAGATGTCCCGAGCATGTCCCGAAGATGTCCCGAAGATGTCCCGAAGATGTCCCGAGCATGTCCCGAGCATGTCCCGAAGATGTCCCGAATATGTCCCGAAGATGTCCCGAGCATGTCCCGAAGATGTCCCGAGCATGTCCCGAAGATGTCCGGAAGATGTCCCGAAGATTTCTCGAAGATGTCCCGAAGATGTCCCAAGCATGTCCCGAAGATGTCCCGAAGATGTCCCGAAGATGTCCCGAAGATGTCCCGAGCATGTCCCGAAGATGTCCCGAAGATGTCCCGATTTGTCCCGAGATGTCCGAAGATTTCTCGAAGATGTCCCGAAGATGTCCCGAGCATGTCCTGAAGATGTCCCGAAGATGTCCCGATTTGTCCCGAGATGTCCGAAGATTTCTCGAAGATGTCCCGAAGATGTCCCGAGCATGTCCCGAAGATGTCCCGAAGATGTCCCGAAGATGTCCCGAGCATGTCCCGAAGATGTCCCGAAGATGTCCCGAGCATGTCCTGAAGATGTCCCGAAGATGTCCCGATTTGTCCCGAGATGTCCGAAGATTTCTCGAAGATGTCCCGAAGATGTCCCGAGCATGTCCCGAAGATGTCCCGAAGATGTCCCGAAGATGTCCCGAGCATGTCCCGAAGATGTCCCGAAGATGTCCCGAAGATGTCCCGAGCATGTCCCGAAGATGTCCCGAAGATGTCCCGAAGATGTCCCGAGCATGTCCCGAAGATGTCCCGATGTCCCGAAGATGTCCCGAAGATGTCCCGAGCATGTCCCGAAGATGTCCCGAGCATGTCCCGAAGATGTCCCGAGCATGTCCCGAAGATGTCCCGAAGATGTCCCGAAGATGTCCCGAAGATGTCCCGAAGATGTCCCGAGCATGTCCTGAAGATGTCCCGAAGATGTCCCGAGCATGCCCCGAAGATGTCCCGAGCATGTCCCGAAGATGTCCCGAAGATGTCCCGAAGATGTCCCGAAGATGTCCCGAAGATGTCCCGAAGATGTCCCGAGCATGTCCTGAAGATGTCCCGAAGATGTCCCGAGCATGTCCCGAAGATGTCCCGAAGATGTCCCGAGAATGTCCCGAAGATGTCCCGAAGATGTCCCGAAGATGTCCCGAAGATGTCCGGAGCATGTCCCGAAGATGTCCCGAAGATGTCCCGAGCATGTCCCGAAGATGTCCCGAAGATGTCCCGAAGATGTGCCGAGCATGTCCCGAAGATGTCCCGAAGATGTCCCGAAGATGTCCCGAAGATGTCCCGAAGATGTCCCGAAGAAATCCCGAAGATGTCGATTAAAGGGCTAGTTTGGGGAAGGCATTGTTCAAAATTTTGATAATATAACTTTTTAATTTTTTTTTTTTTTGATGGATTTGAAGGAAATTTATATTTTTTTTTTGCCATAGATTTTTTTATTTTTCGAAAATCAGAAAGAAAAAAATAAATTTGTGATTTTTTTCCAACTAAATTCATAGGCCTGTTCCCTGTGAACTCATATATGTAAACCGAAACTTGTTTCGAGACTTATTTCCAAAAATTTCTGCCTCCGAATAAAAAGGTTTGGGTGCAAATATCTCAGACTTCTAAGAAACTTTTGGTTTTCAGTTATGATTATATCTTAAACAGAGAGTTTTCTTTTGTTGTCTTTCTTTTGTATCTTCACCTCTGCCCGTAGAATACACATTTCGTTTTCTTTCATTTTTCTTCAGAGCACAGTTTTAATATGACAAAAAACGTTTTTTTTTTTCAAAAAATTTATTAAAAAATAAATCTACGTCACTGCTTTCAAATTGGTAAATTTTAGCATAAATTTCCCACTGATAAAACCACGTTGTGTCGAATACCCATATTTTATCACAA
This sequence comes from Episyrphus balteatus, assembly GCF_945859705.1. Taxonomy (NCBI): domain Eukaryota; kingdom Metazoa; phylum Arthropoda; class Insecta; order Diptera; family Syrphidae; genus Episyrphus; species Episyrphus balteatus. The sequence goes on from NC_079135.1 coordinate 38,982,348, forward strand.
CAAACATTTTTCGCGCCTGCCCATTTTCAACACATTTTCCCATTTTCCAATGAGAGCAAACAAAAACAAAACAAAAAAACACATCCCAAGAAATAAAAAAATGAGAGCACGAAAAACGGCACTATATTCAAATTGGAAAGCTAGAAAATTGTTGAAAGGAAAAGTTTTCAGTGGAGTATCGGCCACCGTCCAAAGCGTATCTCGATAACGGTAATTTAGAAAATATAGAAGAAAAGAAAAAAAATATATAAAACGGTTCTGTGAGAAGAAAAAAGAAATTTTAATAAGAAAAAAATTGTATTTTCCCTTGAAAATTTCAACAATTAATTGCAAATTATTTTGAAATCTTTTATTTCTATTTGATTTTGAGTTAAGATATCTAAGTTATTTGCAAATATGAATTGATTTTTTAAGGAAAAAAATTTCTGATTTTTTTTCTGTATTCGATTTTGTTGTCGTATATTCAGTGAAGTGAATAGAAGAAATTTTCCCACGAGAAAACCAAACCAACAAAATGAAATAAATCAAACAAAATATGAAAAGAAAAAAAAATTAATTGTGTTGAAAAATATGGAAATTATTTTTTTTTTAATTTTTTTTTTTTTAACAAATTTCGAGGAAGGGGGGTGCCCTATAAAAATCAAAGTTTACTCGTTGCACACTAGATTATATATATGGTCATCGATTTTTCAGTCAAACTTTATAGACAACCAATAAAATGAATTATCAAGGATATTTTATATATTTTTTTTTTTTTTGTTTCGACTTCATTCCCTTTTGGGAATAGGTTAAATCATAACTTCTTAACCATGCCCTAACATATACTATATCCATGCATATTTTGAGAATGAAACAAAAATTTTTGAAATGAAAAAAAAAAAAATTGTGTGTGTACCCATTCGAAGTTGGGCAGGAGGAGCAACGACAACGAAGGACCCAACTCAACTCGGCATTGAAATCCATAATTTATGTTGGTCTTTTTTTTTATTTTTCTTCTCTTTCGTGTGCGTCCTCTCCTGCTGCTGGCCTTATTCGTCTTATTCTTTTGCCCTACAAATGATGGATTACCTGAAATCTATTCCTTTGTGAATCCATGGTATTTTACATGCAGGTGTAACCACCCGTCTATCACCTATAGCCAAACCCTTAATTTGGTGATGAATCGAGTTTACAAAACTTCAGACAGTTCGAAGGAGGGGGGGCCGAAAAAAGGACCCTCGTTCGATTTTATTGTCATATTTTGTTCTAATACCTATTATTTGGGAAAAATTTCTAAGAAATAGGTGGGAGGAATTATACCTCACCTTTTTCACCTGCTATCTATTTCAAGTATAATTATCTAAAGAAAATTCAACTCGTCGTCGTCGTCGTGGTTGGAAGAAAGAAAGGGAATAGAAAGGATACACACAAAAACAACAACGCTAACGACTGCCACTTACACAATATACAATGGAACACAATATACAAAAAGTCCTTATACACACTATTCGATATTTCCTTCATTTCATTTCCAACGCCTTTTCTTCCGACTACTCTACATTACTCTCTATGACACACAAATACAGACCTATTTTTCGTATGTATGTCACTAACAAGCCCAAAATGAAGTACACACAGAGAGAGGAAACGCAAAAAGGAATATCAGAAGAACACAAATAAAAACACAACAACAACAAAAATAACCATTATAAGGACATGGGAATAAGTGAAACCTGAAAGATCCTATCATTTCCGGAATTTGTTATTCTTTTTTTTACCCCCTCAATTCCCTTCCAATGAGTGGTTTGTTCGTCTGCTTTTGTACAAACGCACGATTTTAGAAAATGTGAAAATGTCAAAATAAATGAAAATTATAATGAGTTTTGCGCTTTGTGATTTGCGTTTTGCCACAAACTATGCAAAATTGTGCTTTGTAATTACTAATTATAATCAATTGGTCAATTACATGTATCCAATTTAGGAGACCACCCATTGAGGGTGAATTAAATGATATTTTTCGTCGAGACGAGCTTGGCTTTACAAAAAAAGGGGTACCTTCTCTTATTCTGTTTAATTCTTCAGGGATTTTGTCATATACAATTTCCACTGATTTTTTTGATTTATGATTTTTTAATTTTAATTAAATTTATAATTAAAAAGTGTTTTTTAATTTTAATTTTAATTTTTAATTTTAGTGGGAAATTATTGATTGTAAAGAAAATTTATTGTGAAAAATTGTGCAAAACTTGTAAAGATTCATAAAAAAAAAAATTAAATTTACAATCGACAACGGAAAGAAAATTCTCGATACGAATACAAGTGTGAAAGGAATGTGTTAAAATAGTCTTGTTTACTATTTAATTCGAGAAATTAAAAAATTATATAAAAAATAGTTCCAATTATTATTTCTGTAAAGAAGTTCGAAAAAAAATGTTCTGCATCATGAAGAAATTAAAGTGTAGTGATAAATTGTTAGATAAAAATAAAAATAATAATTTTATTTGATTTTTGTACTAAAATTAAATTTAAAATTAAAATTCTTACATAAAAAAAATATATATAAGCAATCAATTAAATTTTTTGTTTAGTGAAGTGATTAATTTGTAAAAAAAAAAAGAAAAATATGTAAAAAAGAAAACATTAATTCTATTGCTTATACTCTCTCTATTTAAATATATAAGTTCCTCTTGAATATAAACCATAAAATAAAAACAAACTTCTACTATTACTACTTCTACAAATAAAACATAACACATACACGCGTACACACTCTTGAAGCCGTCTTAATCTTACATTGGATTTGAATAAATTTATTACATTTTGCCACGGAATCGGTAAGTGTTTAAATCTTTTTTTGTACCTATTTTTTTTTTTTTTTTTTTGTATTTAGAAATTGAAATAAAATTAGAATTTTTATTTGTGATTTTTCACTTTAATTTTTGCAAAATATTATTGAAAAGCAAAATTATTTGCAATAACTGCCAACATAAATTGAAGAAAAGCTATATTGAGTTTGGTTTTTCGTCTTCATTAGGGTAGTACATTGTTTATTATTGTTTGGGAAACGATTGGCAAATGAGCAAAAGAAAAAAAAAACAAGAGTGAAATTATTGTTTGAGGAAGTTTATAAATTCGTTGATTGAAAAATTTATTTGTTAAAGTAAAATAATATTATGTACCTACTTCTCATCACGAGTACTTTTTTTCACTTGTAACTTTTTTTTTAAATTAAGTTGTTATATTTGACAGATGTCAAAAATCTATTAAATTGAAATGTCATCGATCCCGAGTTTTTTCATAGTGGAAAAGTTATTGTTGTTATGTCATACTTTGATTTTAATATAATTTTGGCGACTTTAAGAAAAAGTTCAGTTTTGAAAACTGTTACTGGAGGCATCTTGAAAGCGCTGAGTTCACTGAACCGAATTTGGCAGTTATGTAAATGAAAGCAAGTAGATTTGAAGAAAGTAGTATGCGATCAACAACAATTTTGAAGAAAATAATAAAATTTTTTGTTAACAAAAAAAATTATTTGGTTGAATAAAATACCTATTTGAGAAAAAAATGTGAAATCAAGAAAACACACATAACAGAGAATGACGACGAATAGGTACATTAAGAGCATTATTGCGCTAAAAAACCTAAAAGATCTTACAATAATAAAAACAAAAAAAAAAGGAAGCATAGATTTTGGGTAGATCCATTTTTAGAAATCACTTCCTCCTGAGAAAGTTTCAAGTCACTCATTTTATAGAACTAAACAAATAATATTCTTTTAATTTAAAGCAACTGGCTGATAATTGTTGTTATAATTTGATATTTCAAATAATAAATGACAGTTTTGTTTGCGATAAAGTATGCTATGAAAAGTATGCGATAAAGCATGCTTTTTATCGCATACTATTAAATTATAGCAGCTATATTGGTCTCCACTTGCGATAATGAAAGCATGCTTTAAAGCTTGCGTTCAATTTAACGCTAGTGGAGACTGCATGTTAGAAAGATAAGCTAAGCCGCGAAATAATTTATGTTTTAATTTTTTTTTGTATTATAGGTTTTGAAAGGCGCCTCAATAATTGCATTCGATACTTAACTTAAGTTTGCGGTAAGATTTGAGCCCTTTTTATTTAAAATTAGTTAAGAAAAAAAAATATTGCAACTGCCTTAAAACTTAAAGCAGTAAAAGAATAATTACATAAAATAGTACGCATACGCCCTAGTGTACGATATTACTACTTTATATTTCTTAATAATTTTGTATACGAAAAAATATTTTTGATGATCAAACTTTTGTATTTACATATTTTGATTTACTCCCTGAAGGTTTTATCTCAATCTTTGATTTTCGAGATAAGAAAATCTGAACATATACTCCTGAAATCTACAAAAAACTAACTTTTATCGAGTTTTCTTTTGAAGGCTTTTTTTTTTTGCTATAAATATAGGTACCTAATCTACGATTAGGTTGAGTTATACATTCGAAAAAAATTGAACTTGAGATAACGATCCAATATGACAATACAATGACAAAAAATTTCTTATTAATTTGGTCGCAAATTTTGTCTGTTTAATTTTTATCTGACTCTATCTGAGCTAAATGGTAAATGGTTTGAAATAAACACTTTCATCCATTTGAATAATTTTTCTGGAATAAATATTAAAAACTTCTGGAATAAATATTAAAAACTTTGTGAAATATTGTCGAAAGATTGATTTTGAAATATTAAAAAAAATTTTCGTTCGATGTGTTGTAGGCTAGTTATTAAGTCATTGCTACTATTGTGCCGAAAATGTTAATTTTACTAACAAAAAACATTAACTTAACAACATTTTTGTTAAGTTTTGTTAAATTTTAAATTTATAATTTGTTTTTTGTTGTACTTAAGAAAAAAATAAAAAAAAAAAAAAAAATCATGTGTGCAATTCACACTTGGTAGAAGTGAAACCTTAAAAAATCATTTTCTTGCAAAAAAAATTAAAAAAGTCTACCTTTTTTTTTATTCTATCACCTTTGAATCCACCCACCAATAATAAATTTTATATCACCCGAAAGC